>NC_141879.1:15772575-15924090 GCF_056163025.1 Triticum urartu
ACGCATTAGCAATGTCATGTTCCATAAAGAGGATAGTGTCGTCAACATATTGTAGGATGGATACTCCTCCCTCAACTAGATGAGGAACTAACCTCTCCACTTGACCATGCTGCTTGGCCCTTCCAATAAGAATGGCCAACATATCGGCCACTATATTAAACAAGAGAGGATACATGGAATCTCCTTGTCTCAAACCCTTATGTGTCTGAAAATAATGACCGATATCATCGTTAACCTTGATTCCAACACTACCCTTTTGGACATGGAAACCCATTTGATTCCGCCAGGCCTCGCTAAATTCTTTCATGCGCATTGCCTACTGGAGGAAAAGCCACTTAACTTTATCATACGACTTTTCAAAATCCATTTTAAAGATAACCCATCTAGCTTCTTCGAATGAAGCCTTATTATATCTTACCGTCACTATAGACTATTCTAGCCAAATATTTATATATTATTCCTTTTACAAATGCAGGCAAAACAATGCGATAAACACGCAGTGTATACTAAATTATTGTCCCAGCTTCACGCAATCCCGAACACCCTGGGGTGCTCGTTTGGAGATCCCAGAAGACGCAAAATCTGGAATTCGCTTTTATCACGAGGATGTGCCATCGCCAAGTGCCATACCTGTTGGGTTCGATAGATGGCTGGAGAAGTCTCGATACATCACGATCCCCGCTCCCCTCGTCCCGGCTGGTCCAACCCTAGCCGCCGCATCCTCGCCGGTCAACATCGTCCGGCAACCCCGACGAAGGTATCCTCCTCGAGCCGCCCTTCTTCGTCCCACTCGCGACTCCTTCATTCCGCCCCAACTTTACAGCAGCCGGCACCCCCGCCGTCGCCGCTCCAGAAGCTCAAGGTGAGCTCGTGCAGATGTGTCCATTCAGTTTATTTTACGTGGAGTTATAGGCCATTTGCTTCAGATTTTTGGATGTCCAGATGCACAATCTTTTACTCCCTTCGTCCCAAAATTCTTGTCTTAGATTTATAAATATAAGACAAGAATTTTGGGACGAAGGGAGTATAAATGACATCAACTTTTCTAAGTGAGAGCATACATATTTACAGACGACAGCTATCATTTGGTTCAGATTTATAGATGAGACCTATCATTTTTATTAGATTTATAAATGAAATAGGCCCTGTACAGATTTATAGATGAAATAGACTCCGTACAGATTTATGAATGGATAGTCCATATACATACCTACAGATTGATAGATTAAATAGATATACTCCGTACAGATTTATAAATAGGATAGACCATATACATACGTACCTACAGATTTATACATGAAATAGATTACGTACAGATTTATAAACGGGATAGTCCATATACATACGTACACATTTATAGATGAAATTGTCTCTGTACAGATTTATAAATGGGATAGTCCATATACATACGTACACATTTATTGATGAAATAATGATATATATAGTAAAACTAGAGTGTTTTTGTTTCAAGTTTGTGAACACGTATTATTCTACTTATGATCCGTTGCAACGCAGGGGCACATTGCTAATAAATGAGAGCATACAGTTATTTTTATGACATGAATCTTTATACATGAGAGCATACAATTTTATTTTTTATTTTTATTTTTGTACTATTACGACTCTATCCAATCAGAGCATCTGTCCTCTTTTCTTTTAGGGAAAAAGTTCAGTGTCCGTCCTTTGTTACCCACCCGTGCTACAAGAAGCGAAGCGTCGCCGCCGCCGTCCCCGTAGCCGTCGTAAACCAAACCGACCAAGGTACCTATCCCGACTCACCTTAGTACACCACCGACAACCTGGTTGATTTCCCCCAGCGAGATCGATGATTTCCTCTCTCTGTTTGCAGATCTGACCTGACACTGTCCCCTGCTTGCGCCCTTCCACTTCCACTCCATGGAGGGGGCGGAGAAGGAGAGGAGCCTCGAGAAGAAGACCAAGTCGGAGCTGGACAGTCATCCTGGGGCGACGGTGGAGGCGGCCAGCCTGTTGACCGACGACCTCATCCTCGAGATCCTCTCCCGCCTCCCCGCCAGATCCCTCCACCGCTTCAAGTGCGTTTCCGTGTCCTGGCGTGACCTCATCGCCAACCCCGCCAACTGCAAGACGCTCCCCCAGACCCTCGCTGGCTTCCTCTACTTCACCACCGACGACAGCGGGCTTCGCCACCACTTTGCCAGCGTCTCCGACGGTGCAGCCCCGTTTGACCCTTGCCTCCCTTACCTGCAGCCTAACAAGTACAAGGACATGGCCCAGGTGGACGCCTGCAATGGCCTCCTTCTCTACCGCGGCAGCAACAAGAAGTTGGCCCATTGGAACTGGAATTGGGCAGAGGACGATTTCCGTTTTGTCGTGTGCAATCCCGTCACTGGGAGGGGGTTGGAGCTGCCTCCTTCACCGCAGTCGCCGGAAAATAGATTTAGCTGTATCGTGGGTCTGGCTTTTGACCCCGCAGTCTCATCCCATTTCTATGTTCTTCACTTCGAGCAGACCTTTCAGGGATCTTAGATCACAGCAGTGAACATCTACTCGTCGCGCACAGGAGCCTGGACTCGCAGGGATAGTGGGATGGTTGAGAATGTGACGCTGTTCTATCTTACTAGATGTGTATTTGTCGGCGGTATCATGTACCTGATGGGCATCCATAAAGGCATCAACCAAGATTATGTGTTGGTGGGGGTGGACATGGATGTGAAAGTGTGGAAGATTATCCGCGTGCCGTACAGTTCAAGAGTTGGCACGTTTGGATCATCGCAGGGTTGCTTACACTTTGCTATAGATTCTTCCATTTATAAGATTGAACTCTGGTACCTCAAGGATTGCGACAGTAAAGAATTGGTCCTGAAGAATACCGCCAGCATCGATAAGCTTACGAGCATGACTATGAAGTGGTACCGTGTGGCTGAGATTCATCCAGATTGCGACACCATTTTCCTGGTTTCATGGGAAGGTGATACCTTGGCAGCGTACGATGTGCAACATCAGAAAGTTGGTTGTATCCTTAATGTTGAGATAAACAATACACAACGGCAGCGGTTTCTATCCTATGTTCCTCTGTTTTCAGAGTCATTAGCAGATGTAGATGGGTAGTAGTGTTCCCTTTAAACCACCCTTGGGCTTCCTCCAAAAATTGGATCTTCTGCCGGCTGAAGTACTTGTTTGTGTACCTCTGAATCTGCTTGAATCATGCTGCCCAATTTGCTGGTGCTTGCACTCCTGTTTGGTTGATCTCCAGTTCAGAGCAATGCCTGGTAAATCAACAGATTAAGCATAATGTCATTTCCGAAGAACATTGTTACCCATGTTCTTGTTTACCTAGCTCTGGCTGTTGTTCTGGACATGTATTAGTTCCATGTGGCTAAATTATAATGTAATCGGTTTTCCATTCCATAACAATCAGTTATTATGCTTATCACAAATCCTATTACAGATTGTGAACCTGGTAGTGTAGTAAAATAATCAGACTGGTTACTGGTGCAATGTCTAATTGAGCTTACTCATTCAGTATTTTGGTAAAGCACTGCCTTTGAGCAGGTTCTTTTTATTTTCAATTGCTGTAGCTAATGAATTCAATAGAGCCTTGGATCTGTTAATCACAGAGAAATTGCATCACTATAAATAAAATAAAATAACATATGAAGCTTTGATGAAAAGTTTTGCTGCGTTTGGTTGGTTTTGTTATTTTAGGTGATAAACCAAAGGTACGTATCGTATAAGCTTGTGTTTCACATATGCAAATAGGATTTTGGCAGGTGCCATGACATAGCATTTACCATGTTAGAAAATAGAAATGTGTTGACCATAACATATAGGCTTGTCCGTTGGTTAGACACATAGCGTTATACGCTCTTAGCAGCCATATACTGAAGCCCGGATAATGCACATCGATCTGCCTTGTGGCTGTACGCATCGAAACTGTACTTGGCAAGGAAAGAAAAATCGCCATGTACATCGTCGGACTCCAAAATTCTGTCAAAAATGAAATCATAATGTTAGTATCTGGCTGTTATGTGCACTAACTACCATGGAAACCTGACAGGTTGTGCAAATTAACAGTTGCCACTACTTCATAGTTCGGTAGACGCACGAAAAAAAAGCTTGAAGCAAAGGTCCCTGCAGACAGTATGAAGACAACAGTCAATGGATCATTCATTCCTTACTTAAAGAGGGGTGAAATTGCTGGGGTCCATGCCCAAAGTTTTTAAAGCGTGCTTGCAGTTTCGGAACCACACACCCTTGTATAATCTCCATTTGTGCTCTAATTTTGGGGCTGCACCGGTGCAGTAACTCCTCACTTGTCAAGGTACGTGCGTACTAGTGACAAATAGTAGCATTTGCTTAGTTCCTTTCTCCTTATCCTCTAATTGTTCTGCCAAAAATAGCATGTAATTAAGTACATTAGTAGAAAAGGGGGCAAAGGTTCAGGCCGGGTAAGCCCATTAGTCCCGGTTCAGTTCAGAACCGGGACCAATGGGTGCATTGGACCCGGTTCGTGAGCCCAGGGGGCCGCCCGGGCCACGTGGGCCATTGGTCCCGGTTCGTCTGGACCTTTTGGTCCCGGTTGGTGGGACGAACCGGTACCAATGGGCCTCGCTCCTGGCCCACCACCATTGGTCTCGGTTGATGGCATGAACCGGTACCAAAGGCTGCCCTTTAGTACCGGTTCATGCCACCAACCGGGACCAATGGTGGTGCCTATATATACCCCCTCGCGCAAGAGTAGAGCACACTGCTTTGTTTTTTCTGGCTAAGGGGGAGAGGGCTTGGTGGTGCTCTAGCTCACCTCCTATGCACACAAGGTGTTCGATGGAATGCCCGAGCCACACTACTTAAGCTTTCTCCTCTCCAAGCTTGACCTCCAAGCTCCATTTTCCTCAATATTTGTCTAGGTTTAGCGGTCCGTCACGCCCCGCCCCCGTCTTCACCGCCGTCGATCACCCGCGCCGATCTCATCACCTGCACCACCGTGGTGAGCCTCTTGTTCTTATCTTCTTTCTGAAAGGAAAAATATTCTTACTTGTATGTTTAGATAGATACTTGTATCATTTTCTTACTTTTATTATTGCATCTTATATAGTGCGATGGTTTTGGTATCCGCCCCCGTTGGCCCTCGTCCTGTCTATGATTCGGATGTGGTATATATTGTCTTTATAACTATTGGTTCATTTATTGTTTATGAAAATTATGCCGACCAACGTGACATAGATTTTATTTATCTAGGAGGTATGTGAACCGGAAATTCCAACCGACCCCATTGTTGAGAGGTTAAATTTAGTTGAAGAAGAAAACAATTTCTTGAAGGAAAAAATAAAAAAATTGAGGAGGAGAAGATGATATTGGAGTTGCATGTTGCGGATGTCTTCTATGATCACAAGATCAAGATAGATGCAATGCGCTTGATGATTAGAAAGATTAGAAAATATGTCGTTCATACCGAGGCTTGGTATCATTATGCCGTTGGATCAATTGTTACCTTGGTTGCGATTATGATCGCGTTTGTTTTCGCATTGAAATGTTTTACATAGTTTGAATATATGGTTTAATTAATTAGATGCTCTGAAGAGCTATATGTTGTTAGATGAGAACTATGTATGTACTTTGGTTTTAATGTGATGATGAACTTCTATTAATTTGGTCACTTAATTATTTATTCATGATGTTCTGTAATGGTTTTTGACACACTTAATTATGTATAACGCACGCAGATGAACCGACAATGGATGTATGGTGACAGACACACCTCCGAGTACATTAAGGGTGTGCATGAATTTCTCGAAGCGGTTGAGGCGAACAAGCAGAATGGTTTTATGTGTTGTCCGTGCCCTAATTGTGGGAATACGAAGTCTTACTCTGACCGGAAAATCCTTCACACCCACCTGCTTTACAAGGGTTTCATGCCACACTATAATGTTTGGACAATGCACGGAGAAATAGGGGTTATGATGGAAGACGACGAAGAAGAAGAGTACGATGACAACTATGTGCCCCCTGAATACGGTGATGCTGCAACGGGGGGAGCTGGTGAAGATCAAGAGGAACCAGACGATGTGCCCAATGATGCTGCAACGAGTGAAGCTGCTGAAGATCAAGAGGAACCAGACGATGTACCCGATGATGATGATCTCCGCCAGGTCATTGTCGATGCAAGGACGCAATGCGAAAGTCAAAAGGAAAAGCTGAAGTTCGATCGCATGTTAGAGGATCACAAAAAAGGGTTGTACCCCAATTGCGAAGATGGCAACACAAAGCTCGGTACCGTACTGGAATTATTGTAGTGGAAGGCAGAGAATGTTGTGCCTCGCAAAGGATTTGAGAAGCTACTGAAAATATTGAAGAAGAAGCTTCCAAAGGAAAATGAATTGCCCGACAGTACATACGCAGCAAAGAAGGTCGTATGCCCTCTAGGATTGGAGGTGCAGAAGATACATGCATGCCCTAATGACTGCATCCTCTACCGCGGTGCATACAAGGATCTGAACGCATGCCCGGTATGTGGTGCATTGCGGTATAAGATCAGACGAGATGACCCTGGTGATGTTGATGGCAAGCCCCCAGGAAGAGGGTTCCTGCGAAGGTGATGTGGTATGCTCCTATAATACCACGGTTGAAACGTCCGTTCAGAAACGGAGAGCATGCCAAGTTGATGCGATGGCATAGTGAGGACCGTAAGAAAGACGGGAAGTTGAGAGCATCCGCTGACGGGTCCTAGTGGAGAAAAATCAAGAGAGAGTACTGGGATGAGTTTGCAAAGGACCCAAGGAACGTATGGTTTGCTTTAAGCGCGGATGGCATTAATCCTTTCGGGGAGCAGAGCAGCAATCACAGCACCTGGCCCATGACTCTATGTATGTATAACCTTCCTCCTTGGATGTTCATGAAGCGGAAGTTCATTATGATGCCAGTTCTCATCCAAGGCCCTAAGCAACCCGGCAACGACATTGATGTGTACCTAAGGCCATTAGTTGAAGAACTTTTACAGCTGTGGAATGGAAACGGTGTACGTACGTGGGATGAACACAGACAGGAGGAATTTAACCTAAAGGCGTTGCTGTTCATGACCATCAACGATTGACCCGCTCTCAGTAACCTTTCAGGACAGACAAACAAGGGATACCACGCATGCACGCACTGTTTGGATGACACCAAAAGTATAGACCTGGACAGATGCAGGAAGAATGTGTACGTGGGCCATCGTCGATTTCTCCCGACCAACCATCAGTGTCGAAAGAAAGGCAAGCATTTCAAAGGCGAGGCAGATCACCGGAAGAAGCCTGCCATGCGTACCGGTGATCACGTACTTGCTATGGTCAATGATTTACACGTAATCTTTGAAAAGGGTCCCGGCGGACTAGCTGTTCTGAATGACGTTGAGGGACGCGCACCCATGTGGAAGAAGAAATCTATATTCTTCGACCTACCCTACTGGAAAGAGCTAGAGGTCCGCTCTTCAATCGACGTGATGCACGTGACGAAGAACCTTTGCGTGAACCTGTTAGGCTTCTTGGGCGTGTATGGGAAGACAAAAGATACACCTGAGACACGGGAGGACCTGCAACATTTGCACGAAAAAGACGGCATGCCTCCGAAGCAGTATGAAGGTCCTGCCAGCTACGCTCTTACGAAGAAGAGAAAGAAATTTTCTTTGAATGCCTGCTCAGTATGAAGGTCCCGACTGGCTTCTCGTCGAATATAAAGGGAATAATAAATATGCCAGAGAAAAAGTTTCAGAACCTAAAGTCTCATGATTGCCACGTGATTATGACGCAACTGCTTCCGGTTGCATTGAGGGGGCTTCTACCGGAAAACGTCCGATTAGCCATTGTGAAGCTATGTGCATTCTTCAATGCAATCTCTTAGAAGGTGATCGATCCAGAAATCATACCAAGGGTAAGGAGTGATGTGGCGCAATGTCTTGTCAGTTTTGAGCTGGTGTTCCCACCATCCTTCTTCAATATCACGACGCACGTCCTAGTTCATCTAGTCGATGAGATTGTCATTCTGGGGCCCGTATTTCTACACAATATGTTCCCCTTTGAGAGGTTCATGGGAGTCCTAAAGAAAAATGTTTGTAACCGCGCTAGGCCAGAAGGAAGCATCTCCATGGGCCATCAAACAGAGGATGTCATTGGGTTTTGTGTTGACTTCATTCCTGACCTTAAGAAGACAGGTCTCCCTAAATGGCGGTATCAGGGGAGACTGACTGGAAAAGGCACGCTAGAAGCGGACTCAATAATATGTAGGGACGGGCATTCTTGGTCTAAAGCACACTACACAGTTTTACAGAACTCTACCTTGGTGACCCCGTATGTCGATGAACACAAGAACAGTCTGCGCTCCAAACACCCGGAGCAGTGCGACGACTGGATTACATGTGAAGCAATGTTTTAAATAGCGGGCTATGGCATTTAGCGGCGACCCTTAAAAACAGCTATAGCTGGGCTATAGCGGAGCTATAGCGGCAAATTGTACATGAAATCATTTAGCGGCAACACCCTCAAACAGCTATAGCGGAGCTATAGCGGGGCTATAGCCGGCTATTTAAAACTATGTGTGAACACATCAGGACTTTCAGAAGTTAGTTGGAAACACGTCTCAGAGGTGAGAACACTGTTTGTGATGAGCTGTACTTTTTGTCCAGGGGACCATCTTTGACTGTATTGATTTACAAAGGATACGCGATAAATGGGAATACATTTTACATGATTGACCAAGATCAAAAGAGCACCAACCAAAACAGCGGTGTCCGCTTTGATGCAACAACCGAGAGGGGAAATGACACATATTATGGTTACATAGTGGACATATGGGAACTTGACTACGGACATGATTTTAAGGTCCCTTTGTTTAAGTGCAAATGGGTCAATCTGTCAGGAGGCGGGGTACAGGTAGACCCACAGTACGGAATGACAATAGTGGATCTAAAAAATCTTGGGTACACTGATGAACCGTTCGTCCTAGCCAATGATGTGGCACAGGTTATCTATGTGAAGGACATGTCTACCAGACCGAGAAAAAGAAAAGATAAGGAAGCGAATACATCATACGATGAGCCAAAGCGCCACATAGTTCTTTCAGGAAAAAGGGACATCGTGGGAGTGGAGGGCAAGATAGACATGTCTGAAGATTATGAAAAGTTTCATGAAATTCCTCCCTTTAAAGTCAAGGCTGACCCAAGCATCCTGATAAATGATGAAGATTATCCATGGTTACGGCGCAATAAGCAAATGACACAAGCGAAGAAAGAGTGAAGAATTTCTCCCGCAACTATTATGATGATACCATGCCAACTTTGTAACAGACAAGTATGATACCATTCTCCGTTTTGTACATGCACATGCTATGCCAACTTTTTCAGAGTTCATTTCAAATGCTTTAATGTCTTATGGTTTGGCCCTTGTAATACCATTAATCCCGGTTCGCTCCTTGTCAACAATGTTCTCACCAAGAACACTCTCAAGAGGGCAGCCACGTGGGCCATTGGTCCCGGTTCGTCTGGACCTTTTGGTCCCGGTTCCATGCACGAACCGGGACCAATGCGCCTCGCCCCTGGCCCATGACCATTAGTTACGGTTTGTGCCACAAACCGGGACTAAAGGGTTGGTCCTCGTTGCGCTCAGAGTTTAGTCCCACCTCGCCAACCGAAGGGCGCTCACACCGGTTTATAAGCCCGTCCCTCTCTGCCTTGTTGAGCTCCTCTCAAAGTGAAAATAGATACCCCTATATAGGGAATTTGACCTAAATTCATAGTGAATTTCTATGAAATTCATAGAAATTGATTATGAATTAAGGTTGAATTTTCTCTATAGGCGCATCTATGTTCTTTTTTTAGTAAAGTTAATCACAAACTTGTGATTCACACAAATTTCAAAAAATTCAAATTTTAACTATTCTAATTTGAAAACTAATGGCACTAACAGAAAGTTTATAATTTTTCTAAAACTAAAAGCAAAAAGAATTAAAAATAAAGCAAAAAACAAAAGAAAAGAAATAATGCAGAAAACAAAACAAAAAAACTAAAAAATTAAAAATAAAAATAGCAACAATAAGTATTTTGATGTAAGTAGAAACAAAATAAAATAAATAAAGCAACAAAGAAAACAAAAAACAAAAAAGTGTTTTCAAATTTGAAAACTAATGGCATTAACAAAAAGTTTATAATTTTTATAAAACTAAAAGCATAAAGAATTAAAAAATAAAGCAAAAAGAAAAGAAAATAAATAATGCAGAAAACAAAACAAAAAACTGGAAAAAAAATAAAAATAGCAACAATAAGTATTTTGTTGTAAGTAGAAACAAAATAAAATAAATAAAGCAACAAAAAAAGTGCCAACTACTGGGCCCCTATGGCCTGAATACGACTAGAAACCCATCCATGGGCCAGGATTAAGGCCCGCAAGAGGCCCAGTAGGCCCACAGGCATAGCAGTGACAATTAGGCCTGTAAGCCTGCAATGGAGAGGAGCTCGAGAGGGGTGCGGCAGTGGGGCTTATAAACCACTGCGCACCCCTCTCAACTAGCGAGGTGGGACTAAACTTTAGACGCGGGCGCAGCAGCACAAGGCCTTTGGTCCCGGTTGGTGGCACCAACCGGGACTAAAGGGGGCATTGGTCCCGGTTGGTGCCACGAATCGGGACCAATGCCCCCCTTTAGTCCCGGTTGGTGCCACCAACCGGGACCAAAGGCCGCCGCTTCCTGCCCTTTGGGCTGCCGAAAAGTGGCCTTTGGTCCCGATTGGTGTCACCAACCGGGACTAAAGGGGTGCATTGGTACCGGTTGGTTCCACGAACCGGGACCAATGCTCTGTCTATATATACAACACTTGGGAAATTTTCGTTTCAGTTCTTCTTCCCCGCGCCGACGCCGCCATCAGGCTGCCCTCTGCCTGGCCATCGCCGTCGTCGCCGCGCGCCGTCACGAGCCCCTCTGACGCCGTCCCGCGCCGCCCCGCGCCACCCCGACGTGGCCGCCCTCTGCCCCGACCTTGCCGTCGCCGCCCTCTGCCGCGCCTCGTCGTCGCCACCCAGTGAGCCCCGGCCCCTCTCTTCCCCCACGCCGCCGCCCCTGCCTTCTCTGCTTGCCGCGCGCCGCCGCCACCGCCCCGGCCTGCTCGGCTTTGCCGCGCGCCGCCGCCGCCGCCCCGGCCTGCTCTCTGTTTTTTTCATATATTTTTTTGTAATTCATTGATGTATGTATGTATGGATGTTGTATATATATGTATATATGCAGATGTATGTATGATCCATTGATATGTATGAATTGATGTATGATTTTTTTTTGTTCATAGATTTTTTTGTGAATTTATGTATATATATGTTCATATATATATGTGCATATTCAGAAAAAAAAATTGTGTTGCAAATGTTACATTTAAGGTTAGTTGATTTAATGCATTTGAGGTTATTAGTTCTACTGTTAGTGCATTTTAGGATAGTACATTCTAGGTTAGTGCTTTGAACTAGTTTAATTAGTAGTTGAATTATTTGATTTAATAAGTACTACTTTATTTTACTATATATACAAGTAGCTTATTTTTAGTTAGTACTACTTTATTTTATTTATAGTAATTAAGTGCTTATATTAATAGTAGTTGAACTGGTTGATTTAAGAAAACTAGTTTATTTACTATATATAAAAGTAGTTTATTTTTAGCAAGAAAATTAATAGAACTAGTTTATTTTTTTAGTTCAACCAATTATTCCCGCATCGACGTCGACGATGCCTATCCCGCATCCTCGTCGTCAACTCGGCGGAGGAGGCCGGCTTCATCAGAGGGGCCATGTCCGGGACTGGGCTCCGCCGGGCTGGTTTTGGGAGGTGCTACCTTCTGGGGGCGTAGGTTGGTGAGGAGCCAGCCCGTCGTTGACCCGATCCTTGTTTGGTGGCGGTCGCGTGGGCCAGTGACGGTGCCGAGGCTTCGGGACACCGCGGAGGTGGCACGTCACTGTGTCAGCGAGGAGGACCAGCACGTCCGTCGCTACATGGTTGCGTTGGAGGGCAGGTTCGAGAATACCTGGCAGGTTCTTTAGGGATCTCACTGGAGCTATGATCCTGTGATGGTTCCTTCCCTTTGGGTGTCCACCGCCCGCGCCGATACCCGTCGGGCGCTACGGTTCTAGCTGTACTGGCGATATGTATGATAGTATTCGACGTGTATTAGTGATAATATTCGACGATGTACGGACACATGGAGATGATGTAGTTTTTCTTATAATTGAATGCATCCTAATTTGAATACTACTTTATTTTGTGATTTGATTTTTCTTATTGAATGCTCAAATTGGAAAACTACTCCTACTTTGAATGCTAAAATTGAAGAGCACTATGCAAGGCATATGCATATGATTAGTTGAATAATAATGATCTAATTTAGTTTTTGTAGTACATATATTTAGTTGTACATGTTTAATCTTTGAATTATGAACGTAGGAAATGTCATCATCGGACGACGAAAGTCTTCCGGGGGAGTGCGACTGGTGCCACGACGATCGAGGTCTGTGCGACCGGCGTCACCTGCACGATGATCGGCGCTTCAGCATTAAGCTCGAGGAGACCTTCGAAGTTGAAACGGTACGCAACGACGACAAGTGTTTTTTTCATAATTAAGCATGACTTCAACTATTTGAACGTGTAATTTTCATCTTTTACAATTCGAGTATAGTTTATCCCATGCCATGCAAGACGCTATGTCTTGGAGAGGATGAATTTTAAAGACCATGAGCACGATAAATATGTTGATGCAACAACTATGAAGGCTCGGCAGATCGAAAGAATGCTTCAACTTAAATTATCTTGTATATTAAGCTATGTATGTTTTTTATATAGTTTTTTGTAACTCTACTTGCTGATGGTCATGGGTATTTCTCCTGATGCTTTTGCAACCATGATTTGCTGAATTGTCATATCTGTGCTGTGCGATGTTAGTTTTCCAGCCTTGACTGCGGGATGGTCATGGACCTTGCTGCAGTTTTGCTACTCTATGTTTTGTACCTCTAACAAACATGGTTGCTTTTTCATTGTGTTAATTCAATTGAGGTTACTAAAATGTATTATTATTTGCACGCATTTGATATCTGCAGGATTTCCTGTCTGTAACTTGAAGAAGCGGGCGATCTGAGAAGCGAAGATCCATGTTTCTGTTATTAGATAATAGATATATAGATGGCTAAAGCAGACAAGCAATCCAGAGAAAGGAAGAAGGCAAGGCAGGTAGTGGTAGGTGCAAATTGGCTGTTCAGTCGTGCAATGGAGGACGATCGTCCGTAACTAAGCTAGTATCTCAACATGGCTGAATGACCACCAGAAATACAGTCGCTTGGTGTGGCCTCTTGTATGGTTGTGTGATGGCTCTTAATTGTTGACTGGGTTTGTTATAAACTGCAAAAGCTTTAGACGAATAGTTCGAGAATGCCATTTTATTCCAAGAAATATCAGAAAGCGCTATGCCTGCAAGTCGCCATCTCCCTAGTTGACAGGTGTATCAACAGTCAGCACAATTGCTATTTGAGTCTCATCCCTTCTCCATCGACATGAAGCTCATGTCCTGTAAATTTATATTTCAATTCTATTTCCATTATGCTAGTTGAAGGACCATTGGATATCTAGGTTGTCGCCCTCCTGATGCCCATGATGAACTATGCCTTTCTAGTATTGTTTTGTAAGGATGTCATATAAGCTATAATGCTGGCTTTTCTTTCCCTAATTTCGTTCGTGTTGTGCTCCATATTGGAGATGCACATTCTACCCTGAATATATTGCAATTTTCTGCGGCACTTTGGCTCTTGATTCTTGAATGGGTTTGTTATAAACTGCAAAAGGTCGAGAAGAATTGTTCAAGAATGCCATTTTATTCCAAGAAAAGCTCTGAGCTGCTTGAGAACTGATAATATATTTCTTTTACACTTGGCATGGACAGAGTCAGACCCATGTGTCAGTTGTATATTCATAAAGAGCTGACCACTCACTTGTCAGTCTCAACAATTGCCACAGTGAGTAGAGGACTGAAACCCTGCTAGTGTCACACATAATCTTGATAGTGGTTTTTCCTTTCGTACCTGTGTAGTTTTTCTTTTCAGTTCCTTGCATAGTGCCAGTGAACTAAATAACCGATAAGTGTTCCAGTTCTTTTGGTGTGGAGGAAACCAATAGGAAGTGCCATAACGGTCTCGATCTTCAACCCGAACAAGAACTTGATAAATCGTCCCAGCTAAGAACGAAAAGAGAAATCAGACTTGCTGCTTGGACCAGCAGATCCCCATTCG
The DNA here is from genome assembly GCF_056163025.1 of Triticum urartu. NCBI lineage: Eukaryota > Viridiplantae > Streptophyta > Magnoliopsida > Poales > Poaceae > Triticum > Triticum urartu. The sequence continues at coordinate 15,786,834 of NC_141879.1, forward strand.
AAACAAGCACAAAATAAGCATTCCGTAAAATGTATTTCGTACACGGCATACAAAAACAGCGAGTGATACCCTTTTTCCTCCAATAAATCAAAGCACGACCTCTTCCTCCAATAAATCAAAGCACGACCTCCCTTCAATGGCCAGAACTTTAAACACAAAAACTGTACACATCAGCGGCACACTGAGTGTTCTATACAAGTGAAGCCTTGCTTGACGGATCTTGAGAGAATCTCCATGAAGTTTGCACCAAGTGTTTCATTCATTTGATGCGTTACTTTGGACTCAATGCACCCTAACAAGGCCCCTAGTATATAATTCTTGAAAGTAGGACTTGGCCATAAGCTCCATCTCGCTAGGCACAGTACACCATGACCCGTCCTCCTTCCCAAGACGCCGAATTAACTTTTTCCTCGCTCGACAGATAGCTTTCCTATGAAAATACTGGGTATCCCTATCCCCCTCCTTAAGCCATGTAATACGTGACCTTTGGAGCCACATTCATTTCCTCCCTGTAGAGCATTTCATCAAGAGCATATATGCATCTTCTCTCGAATGATGGATCTTGCTGCATTATTTAACTGTAGTACATCTAGGTCTGCTCTAAGGGCCTCAATTTCCTTTTGAGACATGCCCAAAGTAGTTCTTACTCCACTAATGTAACTCCTTCATAACATCTTTTAAGCTTGCACCAACATCGCCCATGTTGTACGCACGTTTCTTGGACCATGCCTTGGCGATTATGTCCGGTAACTTATCATGGCGCTCCCACATTATCTCATAGCAAGCACTAGAACCAGGTCACATTTCAGACTGCGCCGCACTCACCATTAAAAGCAGTGGACAGTGATCCGAAGCTATGAACGTGAGGTGCTTCACCTTTGCTGTCGGGCACAAGTTCCGCCACCGTTCATCTGAGCAAACTCATCAAGCTTTGGGTAGTACATATTTGTGTAGAGTTTTTCCCATCTAATTTTTGTTATGTTTGTTTAGGGAAGCCGGCAAGGTTGCACATAATTTAGCTTGTAATTTTGCCCAAGCAATTGCCAGCGTGTGACATGAAGAGTTATTTTGGGGCCATTAGCATACAATTTTGCATGGCATCTTTTGCTTTTACTTGACCATGATGTCTTTCTAAAAAAACAACGCTTTGTTTTTTTTTACTTCTGCTGTATTTTATAGCATCCCGGTTACCCCTGGAAAAAAAAAGTAGATTAGCGTCCGCATTAGCCATCCACCGAGAAGCGAGGCGCCGCCGGCTGCATCTCTGTCGCCCGTCGCCGCACTAAACTAAACCAAGGTACTGCCTTTCCCGACTCGCCACGGCGAGGTCACAACCGCCGGCTACTACCTCCCCCCCCCCCCCCCCCATTTTTATAGAATGAAGCAGACCGCAAACCAGTCACATACAGAGTTTTTGAACCAAAAGACCTGGATACTACAAAGCATCTAACCCTCGTTGGAAAGCCTACCACCAACATCGCAGTTTAAGTCTAAAGGCAGCAAAGCATCGAATTATTACAGAGGTCCAACAGAGGAAAATGAACGAACACTAGTGCAGAACCGGGCAATAGCACCGGTTTGAAAGGCCCTTTAGTGCCGGTTTAGTAACCGGCACTAAAGTGTGGGCACTAAAGGCCCCCCCCCCTTTAGTACCGGTTCAGCACGAACCGGTGCTAAAGGGAAACCACGTGGCACGAGCCAGCTCCGGGGGCCGGGAGCCCTTTAGTACCGGTTGGTAACACCAACCGGTACTAAATGTTTGTGGGTTTTTGTTTTATTTTGTATTTTTCAATTAAATTTGTGTTATCAATTTAATTTAGGATTGTTTTACGTTATAATGAGTTGTAGTCGTCATCATCATCATCATCATCATTATCATCATCATCGCATATTAATAAATAAATAAACTCTAGCTAGCTAAAAATCATCGTAGTCGTCTAATTAATTACCACTATTTAATCATCATAGTCATTCCCGCTAGCTATCTAATCATCACCAACACTGGCTAGCTTAAAGAGGAAACATTCACTTTGTAATAGAAGCAAAGATATCATCGAGTTCAACATAATCATCACCAACATCGAAGTTCAAGACACGGACATGAGACAAGTACTAATTAAGAGCATGAACTAGCTACTCCTGCTGCTCCCTCTCAGGTAGAATAGCATAGAACATGTATAGCTCTCCTGATTCATCATACTGGAGCATGCAGATGAATCTGTCTCCTAATCTTGGGTTGCTCTTCTCCTTGCTGCCCCTAATACTTCTCTGCGATCGTTAACAATTTTGCTCCAATCTTTCACTATTAAGCATTCTTCGCTTTCAGAAATCCTGAATGCACTCATGTGCAATGTAGGATATCTTGGCCGTAAGCTAACCATTGACATGTCACATTTAGTATCGATCCATTGAGGCACAACTGTCATCGGAAGTCCCTGTTGAAGAACATCGTATAGTAATTAATATACTAATTAGCAATGAAAGTTTAGCTTCAAAAATAATGTATGCAAAAGATGCACTAATTAAGGACAAATAGTTAAAATCTTACCATCTTTCGATTATAGATGTGACCGTAGTTCAATACGATCACCATTGGTCGCACGTTTTGAGTACTAACATTTCGAAGTTCAGGAAAAAAAATTGTCTTGACAGTATTAAGATCCTCAAGCCGTGAAACATAATGACTTATCACCTTGTAGTTTAGTTGAGCCCCGGGGCAGTAATAGGTCATGTCTACCAAGCGCCGGACATGTTTGCTTGAACCGAAATAAGCTGACAATACAAATTAGTTGTCAACTATTTTTGAATAAACTGTATCAAAGACATAAACATATGCATGCATGGTTGAGAAAAACTCACATTGACCCAGATGTCTATATTACCTTCAATATCATCTTCCGGACGAATATCAAAGGTGATAACCATATCAGGCTCAAATGCATAAGCCTTGCATAGTGCTTGCCAAGTTTTGCATTCAAAATGGGTGTATGTGTCTCCATTATATGATTTGACGTTGAAAGTATACCCACGCTCCGTCTTCAAGTAAACTCTCTTTACCTCCATATCATCTATAGCACTAAAACCTATCTTATCCAAGACAAAAATTCTTGCATGGCAGGGGATGCGCTAGTAGAATAGTGAAAATTTAAAATTATAAGTTGAAGCAAATGAAGCATAAGTTTTACATTCAAATAATAATTGGCAAAGTGACTTATTGTATCAACTTCGAATGTCTCATCCAGCTTGATGCTGAAGCGTCTACCATCAACAAGGAAATTTCTGTCGCACAGGCCGCGCTGGTCTTCACAGTGTTCATACATAATGAAATCTTTTTCGTCGTCAGATGACATTTCCTATGTTCATATAGGTGAAACATTAAACACCTATTACTATCTAACATTAATTAATATGTAGCCAAATATATATTCATCTAACATTTGACATTAATATATCTAACTATATTCATCTCTAACAATTGATATTACTATATATTTAACTTTTCTATCTAATTCATCTAACATTCGACATTAATCTAACATTTATATAAACTCAAAATATATAAAAAATTAAATAAACAGAAAAACGCATTAACAAATAATATTTTACTTAGATCATCAAATCTCAGATACCTAAATTTTCTTACTAAAAATAAACTAGTTATATTAATTATTGAACTAGTTCAAATCTCATATACCTAAATAAACTAGTTCGACAATTTTCTTACTAAAAATAAACTAGTTATATTAATTATTCAACTAGTTGAAATCTCTAGTTCGACAATTTTCTATCTAGCTAGCTAATTCATCTAACATTCGACATTAATCTAACATTCGATCATCTAATTAACTTTTCTAAAAAACAGAAAATAAGTAAAAAAAAATGTGTGTGTGTGTATGTGTGTGGTATGTGTGTGTGTGCGGCCCCGTACGCCGCCGCCCCGTACGTACGAGCGGGGGCGCCGGCGTACGGGGCGGGGGCGGCGGCGTACGCGGCGGGGGCGCCGGCGTACGGGCCGGCCGGGTGCGACGAGACGACGGACAGCGGCGCGGCGGGTACGCGAGGAGAGCGAGATACGTACGTATACGGGACCGCGGCGCGGGACGACGACGGACGGCGGCGCGCGGCGTTCGGGGCGGCGGCGGGGACGACGACGACGACGACGGGCGACGGGCGGCGACGACGGGAGCGGCGCGCGAGAGGTTGAGACGAAAGAAGTGGGGAGATCTAACTGAATTTTCGTAAGTGTTGTATATATAGCAGAGGCCTTTAGTACCGGTTGGTGGCTCCAACCGATACTAAAGGCCAACTTTGGCCAGGCCAAGAGGCGGGAAGAGCAGGCCTTTAGTACCGGTTGGTGGCTCCAACCGGTACTAAAGACACCCTTTAGTACCGGTTGGAGCCACCAACCGGTACTAAAGGCCTCACGCTGCCATCCTAAAGTTTAGTCCCACCTTGCCGGGCGAAGGGCAGCCGCACTGGTTTATAAACCCACTCGCGGCTACCTCTTCGAACCCCTCTATATAGCAGGCTTGTGGGCCTAAATTCTGCGCGCTGCCCTGTGAGTCTGCTAGGCCTTTAAGGCCTGTAATTGCACGCCCGTGGCCTAGCGGGCCCACAGGGCAGCGCCCCAATTTTTTTTATAGTTTTTTTCTTTTCTGCTTTATTTTCTTCTATTTATTTCTGCGTATTTTTTGTATAGTTTTTTCTTTTCTGTTATATTTATTTTCTTCTATTTATTTGTGAGTAGTTTTTCATCTAGTTTGCCAAAATTCAACATTTCCAGAGTTCATTTTGTAGTGATATTCAATTTCACGGTCATTTTGTAAACGATTGAAAAATAGCAAATATATTTTTTTCTTTTCTGCTTTATTTTTTCTTCTATTTATTTCTGAGTAGTTTTTTCTTTTCTGCTATATTTATTTTGCTCTATTTATTTCTGAGTAGTTTTTTTATATAATTTTTTTTCTTTTCAGCTATAGTTTTTTTTTCTTTTCTGCTATTTTTTCTTTTCTGCAAAACTTGATGGTCAAAGTCTGGAGTTATAACCAAAGTTAAAAAAACAGAAATGCCGACGTGCAATTAGTTTTTGCCATAACAGAAGAAGTTCGGAGTTGTAATAAGTTATTAAAAATAAAAAAGAGGTGCAATGCTCGTTAATTTGCTTCAAGCCTTTCGGAATAGTGTAAACCGCACTGCGCATAGCTCCGTGCAATCTATCATATTCCTGAAGGCTTGAAGCTAAGCAACGTGAGCACTGAGCCTCTTCTTCATCGTCTCTGCACTCAGGGCTTATAAACCGCTCCTAGTCCCTCTCTCTTGGCGAGGTGGGACTAAAAAAAAGCTTATTAAGCAACTGTAGTACTGGTCACCCTTTAGTACTAGTTGGAGCCACCAACCGGTACTAAAGGTGGTGCACTACCTGCACAAAATTTAGTGTCATTTAGCTCAAAACAAATCATTAAATGCACAAAAAATATCAAATGAAGGCATAAATGGTTGAAAGTTGATGGCGTCGCTTTGAATGGTGCATACTGAATGCACAAAAAGTCTGGAATTGTAATAAGTTTAAAAAAATGAAATGCCTTTGTAACAGATGAGTTTAATTTCGTCAGAAACCTGAATACTTCGAAAGAGATTCTCCAGTTTGTAAACCAAGTGCATCCAGTTTTTGCCGTAACCCTCTCTACTTTTTTGAACAATCTATGTGGGTGAAATGATGATACCATGCCAAGTTTCAACTTTTTCAGAGTTCATTTGTAGTGCTTTTCAATTTCCAGGTCATTTAGTTCTCAAAGCAAATCATTGAATGCATGAAAAATGGCAAATGAAGGCAGAAATGGTTGAAAGTTGATGGCGTCGCTTTGAATGGTGCATACTGAATGCACAAAAAGTCTGGAGTTGTAATACGTTTAAAAAAATGAAATGCTTTTGTAGCAGATGAGTTTAATTTCGTCAGAAACCTGAATACTTCGAAAGAGATTCTCCAGTTTGTAAACTAACTGCATCCAGTTTTTGCCGTAACCCTCTCTACTTTTTTGAACAATCTATGTGGGTGAAATGATGATACCATGCCAAGTTTCAACTTTTTCAGAGTTCATTTGTAGTGCTTTTCAATTTCCAGGTCATTTAGTTCTCAACACAAATCATTGAATGCATGAAAAATATCAAATGAAGGCAGAAATGGTTGAAAGTTGATGGCGTCGCTTTGAATGGTGCATACTGAATGCACAAAATGTGTGGAGTTGTAATAATTTAAAAAAAATGAAATGCCTTTGTAACAGATGAGTTTAATTTCGTCAGAAACCTGAATACTTCGAAAGAGATTGTCCAGTTTGTAAACGAAGTGCATCCAGTTTTTGCCGTAACCCTCTCTACTTTTTTGAACAATCTATGTGGGTGAAATGATGATACCATGCCAAGTTTCAACTTTTTCAGAGTTCATTTGTAGTGCTTTTCAATTTCCAGGTCATTTAGTTCTCAAAACAAATCATTGAATGCATGAAAAATAGCAAATGAAGGCAGAAATGGTTGAAAGTTGATGGCGTCGCTTTGAATGGTGCATACTGAATAAACAAAAAGTCTGGAGTTGTAATAAGTTTTAAAAAATGAAATGCCTTTGTAACAGATGAGTTTAATTTCGTCAGAAACCTGAATACTTCGAAAGAGATTGTCCAGTTTGTAAACGAAGTGCATCCAGTTTTTGCCGTAACCGTATCTACTTTTTTGAACAATCTATGTGGGTGAAATGATGATACCATGCCAAGTTTCAACTTTTTCAGAGTTCATTTGTAGTGCTTTTCAATTTCCAGGTCATTTAGTTCTCAAAACAAATCATTGAATGCATGAAAAATAGCAAATGAAGGCAGAAATGGTTGAAAGTTGATGGCGTCGCTTTGAATGGGTCATACCGAATGCACAAAAAGTCTGCAGTTGTAATAAGTTTAAAAAAATGAAATGCCTTTGTAACAGATGAGTTTAATTTCGTCAGAAACCTGAATACTTCGAAAGAGATTGTCCAGTTTGTAAGCGAAGTGCATCCAGTTTTTGCCGTAACCCTCTCTACTTTTTTAAACAATCTATGTGGGTGAAATGATGATACCATGCCAAGTTTCAACTTTTTCAGAGTTCATTTGTAGTGCTTTTCAATTTCCAGGTCATTTAGTTCTCAAAACAAATCATTGAATGCATGAAAAATAGCAAATGAAGGCAGAAACGGTTGAAAGTTGATGGCGTCGCTTTGAATGGTGCATACCGAATGCACAAAAAGTCGGGAGTTGTAATAAGTTTAAACAAGTGAAATGCCTTTGTAACAGATGAGTTTAATTTCGTCAGAAACCTGAATACTTCGAAAGAGATTGGCCAGTTTGTAAACGAAGTGCATTCAGTTTTTGGCGTAACCCTCTCTACTTTTTTGAACAATCTATGTGGGTGAAATGATGATACCATGCCAAGTTTCAACTTTTGCAGAGTTCATTTGTAGTGCTTTTCAATTTCCAGGTCATTTAGTTCTCAAAACAAATCATTGAATGCATGAAAAATATCAAATGAAGGCAGAAATGGTTGAAAGTTGATGGCGTCGCTTTGAATGGTGCATACTGAATGCACAAAATGTCTGGAGTTGTAATAAGTTTAAAAAAATGAAATGCCTTTGTAACAGATGAGTTTAATTTTGTCAGAAACCTGAATACTTCGAAAGAGATTGTCTAGTTTGTAAACGAAGTGCATCCAGTTTTTGCCGTAACCCTCTCTACTTTTTTGAACAATCTATGTGGGTGAAATGATGATACCATGCCAAGTTTCATCTTTTTCAGAGTTCATTTGTAGTGCTTTTCAATTTCCAGGTCATTTAGTTCTCAAAACAAATCTGTGAATGCATGAAAAATATCAAATGAAGGCAGAAATGGTTGAAAGTTGATGGCGTCGCTTTGAATGGTGCATACTGAATGAACAAAAAGTCTGGAGTTGTAATAAGTTAAGAAAAATGAAATGCCTTTGTAACAGATGAGTTTAATTTCGTCAGAAACCTGAATACTTCGAACGAGATTGTCCAGTTTGTAAACGAAGTGCATGCAGTTTTTGCCATAACCCTCTCTACTTTTTTAAACAATCTATGTGGGTGAAATGATGATACCATGCCAAGTTTCAACTTTTTCAGAGTTCATTTGTAGTGCTTTTCAATTTCCAGGTCATTTAGTTCTCCAAACAAATCATTGAATGCATGAAAAATAGCAAATGAAGGCAGAAACGGTTGAAAGTTGATGGCGTCGCTTTGAATGGTGCATAGTGAATGCACAAAAAGTCTGGAGTTGTAATAAGTTTAAAAAAATGAAATGCCTTTGTAACAGATGAGTTTAATTTCGTCAAAAACCTGAATACTTCGAAAGAGATTGTCCAGTTTGTAAACGAAGTGCATCCAGTTTTTGCCGTAACCCTCTCTACTTTTTTAAACAATCTATGTGGGTGAAATGATGATACCATGCCAAGTTTCAACTTTTTCAGAGTTCATTTGTAGTGCTTTTCAATTTCCAGGTCATTTAGTTCTCAAAACAAATCATTGAATGCATGAAAAATATCAAATGATGGCAGAAATGGTTGAAAGTTGATGGCGTCGCTTTGAATGGTGCATACCGAATGCACAAAAAGTCTGGAGTTGTAATAAGTTTAAAAAAATGAAATGCCTTTGTAACAGATGAGTTTAATTTCGTCAGAAACCTGAATACTTCGAAAGAGATTGTCCAGTTCGTAAACGAAGTGCATGCAGTTTTTGCCGTAACCCTCTCTACTTTTTTAAACAATCTATGTGGGTGAAATGATGATACCATGCCAAGTTTCAACTTTTTCAGAGTTCATTTGTAGTGCTTTTCAATTTCCAGGTCATTTAGTTCTCAAAACAAATCATTGAATGCATGAAAAATAGCAAATGAAGGTAGAAATGGTTGAAATTTGATGGCGTCGCTTTAAATGGTGCATAGTGAATGCACAAAAAGTCTGGAGTTGTAATAAGTTTAAAAAAATGAAATGCCTTTGTAACAGATGAGTTTAATTTCGTCAGAAACCTGAATACTTCGAAAGAGATTGTCCAGTTTGTAAACGAAGTGCAACCAGTTTTTGCCGTAACCCTCTCTACTTTTTTAAACAATCTATGTGGGTGAAATGATGATACCATGCCAAGTTTCAACTTTTTCAGAGTTCATTTGTAGTGCTTTTCAATTTCCAGGTCATTTAGTTCTCAAAACAAATCATTGAATGCATGAAAACTAGCAAATGAAGGCAGAAATGGTTGAAAGTTGATGGCGTCGCTTTGAATGGTGCATACCGAATGCACAAAAAGTCTGGAGTTGTAATAAGTTTTAAAAAAATGAAATGCATTTGTAACAGATGAGTTTAATTTCGTCAGAAACCTGAATACTTCGAAAGAGATTGTCCAGTTTGTAAACGAAGTGCATGCAGTTTTTGCCGTAACCCTCTCTACTTTTTTAAACAATCTATGTGGGTGAAATGATGATACCATGCCAAGTTTCAACTTTTTCAGAGTTCATTTGTAGTGCTTTTCAATTTCCAGGTCATTTAGTTCTCAAAACAAATCATTGAATGCATGAAAAATAGCAAATGAAGGTAGAAATGGTTGAAATTTGATGACGTCGCTTTAAATGGTGCATAGTGAATGCACAAAAAGTCTGGAGTTGTAATAAGTTTAAAAAAATGAAATGCCTTTGTAACAGATGAGTTTAATTTCGTCAGAAACCTGAATACTTCGAAAGAGATTGTCCAGTTTGTAAACGAAGTGCATCCAGTTTTTGCCGTAACCCTCTCTACTTTTTTAAACAATCTATGTGGGTGAAATGATGATACCATGCCAAGTTTCAACTTTTTCAGAGTTCATTTGTAGTGCTTTTCAATTTCCAGGTCATTTAGTTCTCAAAACAAATCATTGAATGCATGAAAAATATCAAATGAAGGCAGAAATGGTTGAAAGTTGATGGCGTCGCTTTGAATGGTGCATACCGAATGCACAAAAAGTCTGGAGTTGTAATAAGTTTTAAAAAATGAAATGCCTTTGTAACAGATGAGGTTAATTTCGTCAGAAACCTGAATACTTCGAAAGAGATTTCCCAGTTTGTAAACGAAGTGCATCCAGTTTTTGCCGTAACCCTCTCTACTTTTTTGAACAATCTATGTGGGTGAAATGATGATACCATGCCAAGTTTCAACTTTTTCAGAGTTCATTTGTAGTGCTTTTCAATTTCCAGGTCATTTAGTTCTCAAAACAAATCATTGAATGCATGAAAAATATCAAATGAAGGCAGAAATGGTTGAAAGTTGATGGCGTCGCTTTGAATGGTGCATACTAAATGCACAAAAAGTCTGGAGTTGTAATAAGTTTAAAAAAATGAAATGCCTTTGTAACAGATGAGTTTAATTTCGTCAGAAACCTGAATACTTCGAAAGAGATTGTCCAGTTTGTAAACGAAGTGCATCCAGTTTTTGCCGTAACCCTCTCTACTTTTTTAAACAATCTATGTGGGTGAAATGATGATACCATGCCAAGTTTCAACTTTTTCAGAGTTCATTTGTAGTGCTTTTCAATTTCCAGGTCATTTAGTTCTCAAAACAAATCATTGAATGCATGAAAAATATCAAATGAAGGCAGAAATGGTTGAAAGTTGATGGCGTCGCTTTGAATGGTGCATACCGAATGCACAAAAAGTCTGGAGTTGTAATAAATTTAAAAAAATGAAATGCCTTTGTAACAGATGAGGTTAATTTCGTCAGAAACCTGAATACTTCGAAAGAGATTTGCCAGTTTGTAAACGAAGTGCATCCAGTTTTTGCCGTAACCCTCTCTACTTTTTTGAACAATCTATGTGGGTGAAATGATGATACCATGCCAAGTTTCAACTTTTTCAGAGTTCATTTGTAGTGCTTTTCAATTTCCAGGTTATTTAGTTCTCAAAACAAATCATTGAATGCATGAAAACTAGCAAATGAAGGCAGAAATGGTTGAAAGTTGATGGCGTCGCTTTGAATGGTGCATACCGAATGCACAAAAAGTCTGGAGTTGTAATAAGTTTAAAAAAATGAAATGCATTTGTAACAGATGAGTTTAATTTCGTCAGAAACCTGAATACTTCGAAAGAGATTGTCCAGTTTGTAAACGAAGTGCATGCAGTTTTTGCCGTAACCCTCTCTACTTTTTTAAACAATCTATGTGGGTGAAATGATGATACCATGCCAAGTTTCAACTTTTTCAGAGTTCATTTGTAGTGCTTTTCAATTTCCAGGTCATTTAGTTCTCAAAACAAATCATTGAATGCATGAAAAATAGCAAATGAAGGTAGAAATGGTTGAAATTTGATGGCGTCGCTTTAAATGGTGCATAGTGAATGCACAAAAAGTCTGGAGTTGTAATAAGTTTAAAAAAATGAAATGCCTTTGTAACAGATGAGTTTAATTTCGTCAGAAACCTGAATACTTCGAAAGAGATTGTCCAGTTTGTAGACGAAGTGCATCCAGTTTTTGCCGTAACCCTCTCTACTTTTTTAAACAATCTATGTGGGTGAAATGATGATACCATGCCAAGTTTCAACTTTTTCAGAGTTCATTTGTAGTGCTTTTCAATTTCCAGGTCATTTAGTTCTCAAAACAAATCATTGAATGCATGAAAAATAGCAAATGAAGGTAGAAATGGTTGAAATTTGTTGGCGTCGCTTTAAATGGTGCATAGTGAATGCACAACAAGTCTGGAGTTGTAATAAGTTTAAAAAAATGAAATGCCTTTGTAACAGATGAGTTTAATTTCGTCAGAAACCTGAATACTTCGAAAGAGATTGTCCTGTTTGTAAACGAAGTGCATCCAGTTTTTGCCGTAACCCTCTCTACTTTTTTAAACAATCTATGTGGGTGAAATGATGATACCATGCCAAGTTTCAACTTTTTCAGAGTTCATTTGTAGTGCTTTTCAATTTCCAGGTCATTTAGTTCTCAAAACAAATCATTGAATGCATGAAAAATAGCAAATGAAGGTAGAAATGGTTGAAATTTGATGGCGTCGCTTTAAATGGTGCATAGTGAATGCACAAAAAGTCTGCAGTTGTAATAAGTTTAAAAAAATGAAATGCCTTTGTAACAGATGAGTTTAATTTCGTCAGAAACCTGAATACTTCGAAAGAGATTGTCCAGTTTGTAAACGAAGTGCATCCAGTTTTTGCCGTAACCCTCTCTACTTTTTTAAACAATCTATGTGGGTGAAATGATGATACCATGCCAAGTTTCAACTTTTTCAGAGTTCATTTGTAGTGCTTTTCAATTTCCAGGTCATTTAGTTCTCAAAACAAATCATTGAATGCATGAAAAATAGCAAATGAAGGCAGAAATGGTTGAAAGTTGATGGCGTCGCTTTGAATGGTGCATACCGAATGCACAAAAAGTCTGGAGTTGTAATAAGTTTTAAAAAAATGAAATGCATTTGTAACAGATGAGTTTAATTTTGTCAGAAACCTGAATACTTCGAAAGAGATTGTCCAGTTTGTAAACGAAGTGCATCCAGTTTTTGCCGTAACCCTCTCTACTTTTTTGAACAATCTATGTGGGTGAAATGATGATACCATGCCAAGTTTCAACTTTTTCAGAGTTCATTTGTAGTGCTTTTCAATTTCCAGGTCATTTAGTTCTCAAAACAAATCATTGAATGCATGAAAAATAGCAAATGAAGGCAGAAACGGTTGAAAGTTGATGACGTCGCTTTGAATGGTGCATAGTGAATGCACAAAAAGTCTGGAGTTGTAATAAGTTTTAGAAAAATGAAATGCCTTTGTAACAGATGAGTTTAATTTCGTCAGAAACCTGAATACTTCGAAAGAGATTGTCTAGTTTGTAAACGAAGTGCATCCAGTTTTTGCCGTAACCCTCTCTACTTTTTTAAACAATCTATGTGGGTGAAATGATGATACCATGCCAAGTTTCAACTTTTTCAGAGTTCAATTGTAGTGCTTTTCAATTTCCAGGTCATTTAGTTCTCAAAACAAATCATTGAATGCATGAAAAATAGCAAATGAGGGCAGAAATGGTTGAAAGTTGATGGCGTCGCTTTGAATGGTGCATAGTGAATGCACAAAAAGTCTGGAGTTGTAATAAGTTTAAAAAAATGAAATGCCTTTGTAACAGATGAGTTTAATTTCGTCAGAAACCTGAATACTTCGGAAGAGATTGTCCAGTTTGTAAACGAAGTGCATCCAGTTTTTGCCGTAACCCTCTCTACTTTTTTGAACAATCTATGTGGGTGAAATGATGATACCATGCCAAGTTTCAACTTTTTCAGAGTTCATTTGTAGTGCTTTTCAATTTTCAGGTCATTTAGTTCTCAAAATAAATCATTGAATGCATGAAAAATAGCAAATGAAGGCAGAAATGGTTGAAAGTTGATGGCGTCGCTTTGAATGGTGCATACCGAATGCACAAAAAGTCTGGAGTTGTAATAAATTTAAAAAAATGAAATGCCTTTGTAACAGATGAGTTTAATTTCGTCAGAAACCTGAATACTTCGAAAGAGATTGGCCAGTTTGTAAACGAAGTGCATCCAGTTTTTGCCGTAACCCTCTCTACTTTTTTGAACAATCTATGTGGGTGAAATGATGATACCATGCCAAGTTTCAACTTTTTCAGAGTTCATTTGTAGTGCTTTTCAATTTCCAGGTCATTTAGTTCTCAAAACAAATCATTGAATGCATGAAAAATAGCAAATGAAGGCAGAAATAGTTGAAAGTTGATGGCGTCGCTTTGAATGGTGCATACTGAATGCACAAAATGTCTGGAGTTGTAATAAGTTTAAAAAAATGAAATGCCTTTGTAACAAATGAGTTTAATTTTGTCAGAAACCTGAATACTTCGAAAGAGATTGTCCAGTTTGTAAATGAAGTGCATCCAGTTTTTGCCGTAACCCTCTCTACTTTTTTCAACAATCTATGTGGGTGAAATGATGATACCATGCCAAGTTTCATCTTTTTCAGAGTTCATTTGTAGTGCTTTTTAATTTCCAGGTCATTTAGTTCTCAAAACAAATCTGTGAATGCATGAAAAATATCAAATGAAGGCAGAAATGGTTGAAAGTTGATGGCGTCGCTTTGAATGGTGCATACTGAATAAACAAAAAGTCTGGAGTTGTAATAAGTTTTAAAAAATGAAATGCCTTTGTAACAGATGAGTTTAATTTCGTCAGAAACCTGAATACTTCGAAAGAGATTGTCCAGTTTGTAAACGAAGTGCATCCAGTTTTTGCCGTAACCGTATCTACTTTTTTGAACAATCTATGTGGGTGAAATGATGATACCATGCCAAGTTTCAACTTTTTCAGAGTTCATTTGTAGTGCTTTTCAATTTCCAGGTCATTTAGTTCTCAAAACAAATCATTGAATGCATGAAAAATATCAAATGATGGCAGAAATGGTTGAAAGTTGATGGCGTCGCTTTGAATGGTGCATACTGAATGCACAAAATGTCTGGAGTTGTAATAAGTTTAAAAAAATGAAATGCCTTTGTAACAGATGAGTTTAATTTCGTCAGAAACCTGAATACTTCGAAAGAGATTGTCCAGTTTGTAAACGAAGTGCATCCAGTTTTTGCCGTAACCCTCTCTACTTTTTTAAACAATCTATGTGGGTGAAATGATGATACCATGCCAAGTTTCAACTTTTTCAGAGTTCATTTGTAGTGCTTTTCAATTTCCAGGTCATTTAGTTCTCAAAACAAATCATTGAATGCATGAAAAATATCAAATGATGGCAGAAATGGTTGAAAGTTGATGGCGTCGCTTTGAATGGTGCATACCGAATGCACCAAAAGTCGGGAGTTGTAATAAGTTTAAAAAAGTGAAATGCCTTTGTAACAGATGAGTTAAATTTCGTCAGAAACCTGAATACTTCGAAAGAGATTGGCCAGTTTGTAAACGAAGTGCATCCAGTTTTCGCCGTAACCCTCTCTACTTTTTTGAACATTCTATGTGGGTGAAATGATGATACCATGCCAAGTTTCAACTTTTTCAGAGTTCATTTGTAGTGCTTTTCAATTTCCAGGTCATTTAGTTCTCAAAACAAATCATTGAATGCATGAAAAATAGCAGATGAAGGCAGAAATGGTTGAAAGTTGATGGCGTCGCTTTGAATGGTGCATAGTGAATGCACAAAAAGTCTGGAGTTGTAACAAGTTTAAAAAAATGAAATGCCTTTGTAACAGATGAGTTTAATTTCGTCAGAAACCTGAATACTTCGAAAGAGATTGTCCAGTTTGTAAACGAAGTGCATCCAGTTTTTGCCGTAACCCTCTCTACTTTTTAAAACAATCTATGTGGGTGAAATGATGATACCATGCCAAGTTTCAACTTTTTCAGAGTTCATTTGTAGTGCTTTTCAATTTCCAGGTCATTTAGTTCTCAAAACAAATCATTGAATGCATGAAAAATATCAAATGATGGCAGAAATGGTTGAAAGTTGATGGCGTCGCTTTGAATGGTGCATACCGAATGCACCAAAAGTCGGGAGTTGTAATAAGTTTAAAAAAGTGAAATGCCTTTGTAACAGATGAGTTTAATTTCGTCAGAAACCTGAATACTTCGAAAGAGATTGGCCAGTTTGTAAACGAAGTGCATCCAGTTTTCGCCGTAACCCTCTCTACTTTTTTGAACATTCTATGTGGGTGAAATGATGATACCATGCCAAGTTTCAACTTTTTCAGAGTTCATTTGTAGTGCTTTTCAATTTCCAGGTCATTTAGTTCTCAAAACAAATCATTGAATGCATGAAAAATAGCAGATGAAGGCAGAAATGGTTGAAAGTTGATGGCGTCGCTTTGAATGGTGCATAGTGAATGCACAAAAAGTCTGGAGTTGTAACAAGTTTAAAAAAATGAAATGCCTTTGTAACAGATGAGTTTAATTTCGTCAGAAACCTGAATACTTCGAAAGAGATTGTCCAGTTTGTAAACGAAGTGCATCCAGTTTTTGCCGTAACCCTCTCTACTTTTTTAAACAATCTATGTGGGTGAAATGATGATACCATGCCAAGTTTCAACTTTTTCAGAGTTCATTTGTAGTGCTTTTCAATTTCCAGGTCATTTAGTTCTCAAAACAAATCATTGAATGCATGAAAAATAGCAAATGAAGGCAGAAATGGTTGAAAGTTGATGGCGTCGCTTTGAATGGTGCATACCGAATGCACAAAAAGTCGGGAGTTGTAATAAGTTTAAAAAAGTGAAATGCCTTTGTAACAGATGAGTTTAATCTCGTCAGAAACCTGAATACTTCGAAAGAGATTGGCCAGTTTGTAAAAGAAGTGCATGCAGTTTTTGCCGTAACCCTCTCTACTTTTTTGAACAATCTATGTGGGTGAAATGATGATACCATGCCAAGTTTCAACTTTTTCAGAGTTCATTTGTAGTGCTTTTCAATTTCCAGGTCATTTAGTTCTCAAAACAAATCATTGAATGCATGAAAAATATCAAATGAAGGCAGAAATGGTTGAAAGTTGATGGCGTCGCTTTGAATGGTGCATACTGAATGCACAAAAAGTCTCGAGTTGTAATAAGTTTAAAAAAATGAAATGCATTTGTAACAGATGAGTTTAATTTCGTCAGAAACCTGAATACTTCGAAAGAGATTGTCCAGTTTGTAAACGAAGTGCATCCAGTTTTTGCCGTAACCCTCTCTACTTTTTTGAGCAATCTATGTGGGTGAAATGATGATACCATGCCAAGTTTCAACTTTTTCAGAGTTCATTTGTAGTGCTTTTCAATTTCCAGGTCATTTAGTTCTCAAAACAAATCATTGAATGCATGAAAAATAGCAAATGAAGGCAGAAACGGTTGAAAGTTGATGGCGTCGCTTTGAATGGTGCATACTGAATGCACAAAATGTCTGGAGTTGTAATAAGTTTAAAAAAATGAAATGCCTTTGTAACAGATGAGTTTAATTTTGTCAGAAACCTGAATACTTCGAAAGAGATTGTCCAGTTTGTAAATGAAGTGCATCCAGTTTTTGCCGTAACCCTCTCTACTTTTTTGAACAATCTATGTGGGTGAAATGATGATACCATGCCAAGTTTCATCTTTTTCAGAGTTCATTTGTAGTGCTTTTCAATTTCCAGGTCATTTAGTTCTCAAAACAAATCTGTGAATGCATGAAAAATATCAAATGAAGGCAGAAATGGTTGAAAGTTGATGGCGTCGCTTTGAATGGTGCATACTGCATAAACAAAAAGTCTGGAGTTGTAATAAGTTTTAAAAAATGAAATGCCTTTGTAACAGATGAGTTTAATTTCGTCAGAAACCTGAATACTTCGAAAGAGATTGTCCAGTTTGTAAACGAAGTGCATCCAGTTTTTGCCGTAACCGTATCTACTTTTTTGAACAATCTATGTGGGTGAAATGATGATACCATGCCAAGTTTCAACTTTTTCAGAGTTCATTTGTAGTGCTTTTCAATTTCCAGGTCATTTAGTTCTCAAAACAAATCATTGAATGCATGAAAAATATCAAATGATGGCAGAAATGGTTGAAAGTTGATGGCGTCGCTTTGAATGGTGCATACTGAATGCACAAAATGTCTGGAGTTGTAATAAGTTTAAAAAAATGAAATGCCTTTGTAACAGATGAGTTTAATTTCGTCAGAAACCTGAATACTTCGAAAGAGATTGTCCAGTTTGTAAACGAAGTGCATCCAGTTTTTGCCGTAACCCTCTCTACTTTTTTAAACAATCTATGTGGGTGAAATGATGATACCATGCCAAGTTTCAACTTTTTCAGAGTTCATTTGTAGTGCTTTTCAATTTCCAGGTCATTTAGTTCTCAAAACAAATCATTGAATGCATGAAAAATATCAAATGATGGCAGAAATGGTTGAAAGTTGATGGCGTCGCTTTGAATGGTGCATACCGAATGCACCAAAAGTCGGGAGTTGTAATAAGTTTAAAAAAGTGAAATGCCTTTGTAACAGATGAGTTTAATTTCGTCAGAAACCTGAATACTTCGAAAGAGATTGGCCAGTTTGTAAACGAAGTGCATCCAGTTTTCGCCGTAACCCTCTCTACTTTTTTGAACAATCTATGTGGGTGAAATGATGATGCCATGCCAAGTTTCAACTTTTTCAGAGTTCATTTGTAGTGCTTTTAAATTTCCAGGTCATTTAGTTCTCAAAACAAATCATTGAATGCATGAAAAATAGCAGATGAAGGCAGAAATGGTTGAAAGTTGATGGCGTCGCTTTGAATGGTGCATAGTGAATGCACAAAAAGTCTGGAGTTGTAACAAGTTTAAAAAATGAAATGCCTTTGTAACAGATGAGTTTAATTTCGTCAGAAACCTGAATACTTCGAAAGAGATTGTCCTGTTTGTAAACGAAGTGCATCCAGTTTTTGCCGTAACCCTCTCTACTTTTTTAAACAATCTATGTCGGTGAAATGATGATACCATGCCAAGTTTCAACTTTTTCAGAGTTCATTTGTAGTGCTTTTCAATTTCTAGGTCATTTAGTTCTCAAAACAAATCATTGAATGCATGAAAAATAGCAAATGAAGGCAGAAATGGTTGAAAGTTGATGGCGTCGCTTTGAATGGTGCATACCGAATGCACAAAAAGTCGGGAGTTGTAATAAGTTTAAAAAAGTGAAATGCCTTTGTAACAGATGAGTTTAATCTCGTCAGAAACCTGAATACTTCGAAAGAGATTGGCCAGTTTGTAAAAGAAGTGCATCCAGTTTTTGCCGTAACCCTCTCTACTTTTTTGAACAATCTATGTGGGTGAAATGATGATACCATGCCAAGTTTCAACTTTTTCAGAGTTCATTTGTAGTGCTTTTCAATTTCCAGGTCATTTAGTTCTCAAAACAAATCATTGAATGCATGAAAAATATCAAATGAAGGCAGAAATGGTTGGAAGTTGATGGCGTCGCTTTGAATGGTGCGTACTGAATGCACAAAAAGTCTGGAGTTGTAATAAGTTTAAAAAAATGAAATGCATTTGTAACAGATGAGTTTAATTTCGTCAGAAACCTGAATACTTCGAAACAGATTGTCCAGTTTGTAAACGAAGTGCATCCAGTTTTTGCCGTAACCCTCTCTACTTTTTTGAACAATCTATGTGGGTGAAATGATGATACCATGCCAAGTTTCAACTTTTTCAGAGTTCATTTGTAGTGCTTTTCAATTTCCAGGTCATTTAGTTCTCAAAACAAATCATTGAATGCATGAAAAATAGCAAATGAAGGCAGAAACGGTTGAAAGTTGATGGCGTCGCTTTGAATGGTGCATAGTGAATGCACAAAAAGTCTGGAGTTGTAATAAGTTTAAAAAAATGAAATGCCTTTGTAACAGATGAGCTTAATTTCGTCAGAAACCTGAATACTTCGAAAGAGATTGTCCAGTTTGTAAACGAAGTGCATCCAGTTTTTGCCGTAACCCTCTCTACTTTTTTGAACAATCTATGTGGGTGAAATGATGATACCATGCCAAGTTTCAACTTTTTCAGAGTTCATTTGTAGTGCTTTTCAATTTCCAGGTCATTTAGTTCTCAAAACAAATCATTGAATGCATGAAAAATAGCAAATGAAGGCAGAAACGGTTGAAAGTTGATGGCGTCGCTTTGAATGGTGCATAGTGAATGCACAAAAAGTCTGGAGTTGTAATAAGTTTAAAAAAGTGAAATGCCTTTGTAACAGATGAGTTTAATTTCGTCAGAAACCTGAATACTTCGAAAGAGATTGGCCAGTTTGTAAACGAAGTGCATCCAGTTTTCGCCGTAACCCTCTCTACTTTTTTGAACAATCTATGTGGGTGAAATGATGATGCCATGCCAAGTTTCAACTTTTTCAGAGTTCATTTGTAGTGCTTTTAAATTTCCAGGTCATTTAGTTCTCAAAACAAATCATTGAATGCATGAAAAATAGCAGATGAAGGCAGAAATGGTTGAAAGTTGATGGCGTCGCTTTGAATGGTGCATAGTGAATGCACAAAAAGTCTGGAGTTGTAACAAGTTTAAAAAATGAAATGCCTTTGCAACAGATGAGTTTAATTTCGTCAGAAACCTGAATACTTCGAAAGAGATTGTCCAGTTTGTAAACGAAGTGCATCCAGTTTTTGCCGTAACCCTCTCTACTTTTTTAAACAATCTATGTGGGTGAAATGATGATACCATGCCAAGTTTCAACTTTTTCAGAGTTCATTTGTAGTGCTTTTCAATTTCTAGGTCATTTAGTTCTCAAAACAAATCATTGAATGCATGAAAAATAGCAAATGAAGGCAGAAATGGTTGAAAGTTGATGGCGTCGCTTTGAATGGTGCATACCGAATGCACAAAAAGTCGGGAGTTGTAATAAGTTCAAAAAAGTGAAATGCCTTTGTAACAGATGAGTTTAATCTCGTCAGAAACCTGAATACTTCGAAAGAGATTGGCCAGTTTGTAAAAGAAGTGCATCCAGTTTTTGCCGTAACCCTCTCTACTTTTTTGAACAATCTATATGGGTGAAATGATGATACCATGCCAAGTTTCAACTTTTTCAGAGTTCATTTGTAGTGCTTTTCAATTTCCAGGTCATTTAGTTCTCAAAACAAATCATTGAATGCATGAAAAATATTAAATGAAGGCAGAAATGGTTGGAAGTTGATGGCGTCGCTTTGAATGGTGCGTACTGAATGCACAAAAAGTCTGGAGTTGTAATAAGTTTAAAAAAATGAAATGCATTTGTAACAGATGAGTTTAATTTCGTCAGAAACCTGAATACTTCGAAAGAGATTGTCCAGTTTGTAAACGAAGGGCATCCAGTTTTTGCCATAACCCTCTCTACTTTTTTGAACAATCTATGTGGGTGAAATGATGATACCATGCCAAGTTTCAACTTTTTCAGAGTTCATTTGTAGTGCTTTTCAATTTCCAGGTCATTTAGTTCTCAAAACAAATCATTGAATGCATGAAAAATAGCAAATGAAGGCAGAAACGGTTGAAAGTTGATGGCGTCGCTTTGAATGGTGCATAGTGAATGCACAAAAAGTCTGGAGTTGTAATAAGTTTAAAAAAATGAAATGCCTTTGTAACAGATGAGCTTAATTTCGTCAGAAACCTGAATACTTCGAAAGAGATTGTCCAGTTTGTAAACGAAGTGCATCCAGTTTTTGCCGTAACCCTCTCTACTTTTTTGAACAATCTATGTGGGTGAAATGATGATACCATGCCAAGTTTCAACTTTTTCAGAGTTCATTTGTAGTGCTTTTCAATTTCCAGGTCATTTAGTTCTCAAAACAAATCATTGAATGCATGAAAAATAGCAAATGAAGGCAGAAACGGTTGAAAGTTGATGGCGTCGCTTTGAATGGTGCATAGTGAATGCACAAAAAGTCTGGAGTTGTAATAAGTTTAAAAAAATGAAATGCCTTTGTAATAGATGAGCTTAATTTCGTCAGAAACCTGAATACTTCGAAAGAGATTGTCCAGTTTGTAAACGAAGTGCATCCAGTTTTTGCCGTAACCCTCTCTACTTTTTTGAACAATCTATGTGGGTGAAATGATGATACCATGCCAAGTTTCAACTTTTTCAGAGTTCATTTGTAGTGCTTTTCAATTTCCAGGTCATTTAGTTCTCAAAACAAATCATTGAATGCATGAAAAATATCAAATGAAGGCAGAAATGGTTGAAAGTTGATGGCGTCGCTTTGAATGGTGCATACCGAATGCACAAAAAGTCAGGAGTTGTAATAAGTTTAAAAAAGTGAAATGCCTTTGTAACAGATGAGTTTAATTTCATCAGAAACCTGAATACTTCGAAAGAGATTGGCCAGTTTGTAAACGAAGTGCATCCAGTTTTTGCCGTAACCCTCTCTACTTTTTTGAACAATCTATGTGGGTGAAATGATGATACCATGCCAAGTTTCAACTTTTTCAGAGTTCATTTGTAGTGCTTTTCAATTTCAGGTCATTTAGTTCTCAAAACAAATCATTGAATGCATGAAAAATAGCAGATGAAGGCAGAAATGGTTGAAAGTTGATGGCGTCGCTTTGAATGGTGCATAGTGAATGCACAAAAAGTCTGGAGTTGTAATAAGTTTAAAAAAATGAAATGCCTTTGTAACAGATGAGTTTAATCTCGTCAGAAACCTGAATACTTCAAAAGAGATTGGCCAGTTTGTAAACGAAGTGCATCCAGTTTTTGCCGTAACCCTCTCTACTTTTTTGAACAATCTATGTGGGTGAAATGATGATACCATGCCAAGTTTCAACTTTTTCAGAGTTCATTTGTAGTGCTTTTCAATTTCCAGGTCATTTAGTTCTCAAAACAAATCATTGAATGCATGAAAAATATCAAATGAAGGCAGAAATGGTTGAAAGTTGATGGCGTCGCTTTGAATGGTGCATACTGAATGCACAAAAAGTCTTGAGTTGTAATAAGTTTAAAAAAATGAAATGCATTTGTAACAGATGAGTTTAATTTCGTCAGAAACCTGAATACTTCGAAAGAGATTGTCCAGTTTGTAAACGAAGTGCATCCAGTTTTTGCCGTAACCCTCTCTACTTTTTTGAACAATCTATGTGGGTGAAATGATGATACCATGCCAAGTTTCAACTTTTTCAGAGTTCATTTGTAGTGCTTTTCAATTTCCAGGTCATTTAGTTCTCAAAACAAATCATTGAATGCATGAAAAATAGCAAATGAAGGCAGAAACGGTTGAAAGTTGATGGCGTCGCTTTGAATGGTGCATACCGAATGCACAAAATGTCTGGAGTTGTAATAAGTTTAAAAAAATGAAATGCCTTTGTAACAGATGAGCTTAATTTCGTCAGAAACCTGAATACTTCGAAAGAGATTGTCCAGTTTGTAAACGAAGTGCATCCAGTTTTTGCCGTAACCCTCTCTACTTTTTAGAACAATCTATGTGGGTGAAATGATGATACCATGCCAAGTTTCAGCTTTTTCAGAGTTCATTTGTAGTGCTTTTCAATTTCCAGGTCATTTAGTTCTCAAAACAAATCATTGAATGCATGAAAAATATCAAATGAAGGCAGAAATGGTTGAAAGTTGATGGCGTCGCTTTGAATGGTGCATACCGAATGCACAAAAAGTCGGGAGTTGTAATAAGTTTAAAAAAGTGAAATGCCTTTGTAACAGATGAGTTTAATTTCATCAGAAACCTGAATACTTCGAAAGAGATTGGCCAGTTTGTAAACGAAGTGCATCCAGTTTTTGCCGTAACCCTCTCTACTTTTTTGAACAATCTATGTGGGTGAAATGATGATACCATGCCAAGTTTCAACTTTTTCAGAGTTCATTTGTAGTGCTTTTCAATTTCAGGTCATTTAGTTCTCAAAACAAATCATTGAATGCATGAAAAATAGCAGATGAAGGCAGAAATGGTTGAAAGTTGATGGCGTCGCTTTGAATGGTGCATAGTGAATGCACAAAAAGTTTGGAGTTGTAATAAGTTTAAAAAAATGAAATGCCTTTGTAACAGATGAGTTTAATTTCGTAAGAAACCTAAATACTTCAAAAGAGATTGGCCAGTTTGTAAACGAAGTGCATCCAGTTTTTGCCGTAACCCTCTCTACTTTTTTGAACAATCTATGTGGGTGAAATGATGATACCATGCCAAGTTTCAACTTTTTCAGAGTTCATTTGTAGTGCTTTTCAATTTCCAGGTCATTTAGTTCTCAAAACAAATCATTGAATGCATGAAAAATATCAAATGAAGGCAGAAATGGTTGAAAGTTGATGGCGTCGCTTTGAATGGTGCATACTGAATGCACAAAAAGTCTGGAGTTGTAATAAGTTTAAAAAAATGAAATGCATTTGTAACAGATGAGTTTAATTTCGTCAGAAACCTGAATACTTCGAAAGAGATTGTCCAGTTTGTAAACGAAGTGCATCCAGTTTTTGCCGTAACCCTCTCTACTTTTTTGAACAATCTATGCGGGTGAAATGATGATACCATGCCAAGTTTCAACTTTTTCAGAGTTCATTTGTAGTGCTTTTCAATTTCCAGGTCATTTAGTTCTCAAAACAAATCATTGAATGCATGAAAAATAGCAAATGAAGGCAGAAATGGTTGAAAGTTGATGGCGTCGCTTTGAATGGTGCATACCGAATGCACAAAATGTCTGGAGTTGTAATAAGTTTAAAAAAATGAAATGCCTTTGTAACAGATGAGTTTAATTTCGTCAGAAACCTGAATACTTCGAAAGAGATTGTCCAGTTTGTAAACGAAGTGCATCCAGTTTTTGCCGTAACTCTCTCTACTTTTTTGAAGAATCTATGTGGGTGAAATGATGATACCATGCCAAGTTTCAACTTTTTCAGAGTTCATTTGTAGTGCTTTTCAATTTCCAGGTCATTTAGTTCTCAAAACAAATCATTGAATGCATGAAAAATAGCAAATGAAGGCAGAAATGGTTGAAAGTTGATGGCGTCGCTTTGAATGGTGCATACCGAATGCACAAGAAGTCGGGAGTTGTAATAAGTTTAAAAAAGTGAAATGCCTTTGTAACAGATGAGTTTAATTTCGTCAGAAACCTGAATACTTCGAAAGAGATTGGCCAGTTTGTGAACGAAGTGCATCCAGTTTTTGCCGTAACCCTCTCTACTTTTTTGAACAACCTATGTGGGTGAAATGATGATACCATGCCAAGTTTCAACTTTTTCAGAGTTCATTTGTAGTGCTTTTCAATTTCCAGGTCATTTAGTTCTCAAAACAAATCATTGAATGCATGAAAAATATCAAATGAAGGCAGAAATGGTTGAAAGATGATGGCGTCGCTTTGAATGGCGCATACTGAATGCACAAAAAGTCTGGAGTTGTAATAAGTTTAAAAAAAATGAAATGCATTTGTAACAGATGAGTTTAATTTCGTCAAAAACCTGAGTACTTCGAAAGAGATTGTCCAGTTTGTAAACGAAGTGCATCCAGTTTTTGCCGTAACCCTCTCTACTTTTTTGAACAATCTATGTGGGTGAAATGATGATACCATGCCAAGTTTCAACTTTTTCAGAGTTCATTTGTAGTGCTTTTCAATTTCAGGTCATTTAGTTCTCAAAACAAATCATTGAATGCATGAAAAATAGCAGATGAAGGCAGAAATGGTTGAAAGTTGATGGCGTCGCTTTGAATGGTGCATAGTGAATGCACAAAAAGTCTGGAGTTGTAATAAGTTTAAAAAAATGAAATGCCTTTGTAACAGATGAGTTTAATCTCGTCAGAAACCTGAATACTTCAAAAGAGATTGGCCAGTTTGTAAACGAAGTGCATCCAGTTTTTGCCGTAACCCTCTCTACTTTTTTGAACAATCTATGTGGGTGAAATGATGATACCATGCCAAGTTTCAACTTTTTCAGAGTTCATTTGTAGTGCTTTTCAATTTCCAGGTCATTTAGTTCTCAAAACAAATCATTGAATGCATGAAAAATAGCAAATGAAGGCAGAAATGGTTAAAAGTTGATGGCGTCGCTTTGAATGGTGCATAGTGAATGCACAAAAAGTCTGGAGTTGTAATAAGTTTAAAAAAATGAAATGCCTTTGTAACAGATGAGTTTAATATCGTCAGAAACCTGAATACTTCGAAAGAGATTGTCCAGTTTGTAAGCGAAGTGCATCCAGTTTTTGCCGTAACCCTCTCTACTTTTTTAAACAATCTATGTGGGTGAAATGATGATACCATGCCAAGTTTCAACTTTTTCAGAGTTCATTTGTAGTGCTTTTCAATTTCCAAGTCATTTAGTTCTCAAAACAAATCATTGAATGCATGAAAAATAGCAAATGAAGGCAGAAATGGTTGAAAGTTGATGGCGTCGCTTTGAATGGTGCATACCGAATGCACAAGAAGTCGAGAGTTGTAATAAGTTTAAAAAAGTGAAATGCCTTTGTAACAGATGAGTTTAATTTCGTCAGAAACCTGAATACTTCGAAAGAGATTGGCCAGTTTGTAAACGAAGTGCATCCAGTTTTTGCCGTAACCCTCTCTACTTTTTTGAACAATCTATGTGGGTGAAATGATGATACCATGCCAAGTTTCAACTTTTTCAGAGTTCATTTGTAGTGCTTTTCAATTTCCAGGTCATTTAGTTCTCAAAACAAATCATTGAATGCATGAAAAATATCAAATGAAGGCAGAAATGGTTGAAAGTTGATGGCGTCGCTTTGAATGGCGCATACTGAATGCACAAAAAGTCTGGAGTTGTAATAAGTTTTAAAAAAATGAAATGCATTTGTAACAGATGAGTTTAATTTCGTCAAAAACCTGAGTACTTCGAAAGAGATTGTCCAGTTTGTAAACGAAGTGCATCCAGTTTTTGCCGTAACCCTCTCTACTTTTTTGAACAATCTATGTGGGTGAAATGATGATACCATGCCAAGTTTCAACTTTTTCAGAGTTCATTTGTAGTGCTTTTCAATTTCAGGTCATTTAGTTCTCAAAACAAATCATTGAATGCATGAAAAATAGCAGATGAAGGCAGAAATGGTTGAAAGTTGATGGCGTCGCTTTGAATGGTGCATAGTGAATGCACAAAAAGTCTGGAGTTGTAATAAGTTTAAAAAAATGAAATGCCTTTGTAACAGATGAGTTTAATCTCGTCAGAAACCTGAATACTTCAAAAGAGATTGGCCAGTTTGTAAACGAAGTGCATCCAGTTTTTGCCGTAACCCTCTCTACTTTTTTGAACAATCTATGTGGGTGAAATGATGATACCATGCCAAGTTTCAACTTTTTCAGAGTTCATTTGTAGTGCTTTTCAATTTTCAGGTCATTTAGTTCTCAAAACAAATCATTGAATGCATGAAAAATATCAAATGAAGGCAGAAATGGTTGAAAGTTGATGGCGTCGCTTTGAATGGTGCATAGTGAATGCACAAAAAGTCTGGAGTTGTAATAAGTTTAAAAAAATGAAATGCCTTTGTAACAGATGAGTTTAACCTCGTCAGAAACCTGAATACTTCAAAAGAGATTGTCCAGTTTGTAAACGAAGTGCATCCAGTTTTTGCCGTAACCCTCTCTACTTTTTTGAACAATCTATGTGGGTGAAATGATGATACCATGCCAAGTTTCAACTTTTTCAGAGTTCATTTGTAGTGCTTTTCAATTTCCAGGTCATTTAGTTCTCAAAACAAATCATTGAATGCATGAAAAATATCAAATGAAGGCAGAAATGGTTGAAAGTTGATGGCGTCGCTTTGAATGGTGCATACTGAATGCACAAAAAGTCTGGAGTTGTAATAAGTTTAAAAAAATGAAATGCATTTGTAACAGATGAGTTTAATTTCGTTAGAAACCTGAATACTTCGAAAGAGATTGTCCAGTTTGTAAACGAAGTGCATCCAGTTTTTGCCGTAACCCTCTCTACTTTTTTGAACAATCTATGTGGGTGAAATGATGATACCATGCCAAGTTTCAACTTTTTCAGAGTTCATTTGTAGTGCTTTTCAATTTCCAGGTCATTTAGTTCTCAAAACAAATCATTGAATGCATGAAAAATAGCAAATGAAGGCAGAAATGGTTGAAAGTTGATGGCGTCGCTTTGAATGGTGCATACCGAATGCACAAGAAGTCGGGAGTTGTAATAAGTTTAAAAAAGTGAAATGCCTTTGTAACAGATGAGTTTAATTTCGTCAGAAACCTGAATACTTCGAAAGAGATTGGCCAGTTTGTAAACGAAGTGCATCCAGTTTTTGCCGTAACCCTCTCTACTTTTTTGAACAATCTATGTGGGTGAAATGATGATACCATGCCAAGTTTCAACTTTTTCAGAGTTCATTTGTAGTGCTTTTCAATTTCCAGGTCATTTAGTTCTCAAAACAAATCATTGAATGCATGAAAAATATCAAATGAAGGCAGAAATGGTTGAAAGTTGATGGCGTCGCTTTGAATGGTGCATAGTGAATGCACAAAAAGTCTGGAGTTGTAATAAGTTTAAAAAAATGAAATGCATTTGTAACAGATGAGTTTAATATCGTCAGAAACCTGAATACTTCGAAAGAGATTGTCCAGTTTGTAAACGAAGTGCATCCAGTTTTTGCCGTAACCCTCTCTACTTTTTTGAAGAATCTATGTGGGTGAAATGATGATACCATGCCAAGTTTCAACTTTTTCAGAGTTCATTTGTTGTGCTTTTCAATTTCCAGGTCATTTAGTTCTCAAAACAAATCATTGAATGCATGAAAAATAGCAAATGAAGGCAGAAACGGTTGAAAGTTGATGGCGTCGCTTTGAATGGTGCATACCGAATGCACAAAATGTCTGGAGTTGTAATAAGTTTAAAAAAATGAAATGCCTTTGTAACAGATGAGTTTAATTTCGTCAGAAACCTGAATACTTCGAAAGAGATTGTCCAGTTTGTAAACGAAGTGCATCCAGTTTTTGCCGTAACCCTGTCTACTTTTTTGAACAATCTATGTGGGTGAAATGATGATACCATGCCAAGTTTCAACTTTTTCAGAGTTCATTTGTAGTGCTTTTCAATTTCCAGGTCATTTAGTTCTCAAAACAAATCATTGAATGCATGAAAAATAGCAAATGAAGGCAGAAATGGTTGAAAGTTGATGGCGTCGCTTTGAATGGTGCATAGTGAATGCACAAAAAGTCTGGAGTTGTAATAAGTTTAAAAAAATGAAATGCCTTTGTAACAGATGAGTTTAATATCGTCAGAAACCTGAATACTTCGAAAGAGATTGGCCAGTTTGTAAGCGAAGTGCATCCAGTTTTTGCCGTAACCCTCTCTACTTTTTTAAACAATCTATGTGGGTGAAATGATGATACCATGCCAAGTTTCAACTTTTTCAGAGTTCATTTGTAGTGCTTTTCAATTTTCAGGTCATTTAGTTCTCAAAACAAATCATTGAATGCATGAAAAATAGCAGATGAAGGCAGAAATGGTTGAAAGTTGATGGCGTCGCTTTGAATGGTGCATAGTGAATGCACAAAAAGTCTGGAGTTGTAATAAGTTTAAAAAAATGAAATGCCTTTGTAACAGATGAGTTTAATTTCGTAAGAAACCTAAATACTTCAAAAGAGATTGGCCAGTTTGTAAACGAAGTGCATCCAGTTTTTGCCGTAACCCTCTCTACTTTTTTGAACAATCTATGTGGGTGAAATGATGATACCATGCCAAGTTTCAACTTTTTCAGAGTTCATTTGTAGTGCTTTTCAATTTCCAGGTCATTTAGTTCTCAAAACAAATCATTGAATGCATGAAAAATATCAAATGAAGGCAGAAATGGTTGAAAGTTGATGGCGTCGCTTTGAATGGTGCATACTGAATGCACAAAAAGTCTGGAGTTGTAATAAGTTTAAAAAAATGAAATGCATTTGTAACAGATGAGTTTAATTTCGTCAGAAACCTGAATACTTCGAAAGAGATTGTCCAGTTTGTAAACGAAGTGCATCCAGTTTTTGCCGTAACCCTCTCTACTTTTTTGAACAATCTATGTGGGTGAAATGATGATACCATGCCAAGTTTCAACTTTTTCAGAGTTCATTTGTAGTGCTTTTCAATTTCCAGGTCATTTAGTTCTCAAAACAAATCATTGAATGCATGAAAAATAGCAGATGAAGGCAGAAATGGTTGAAAGTTGATGGCGTCGCTTTGAATGGTGCATAGTGAATGCACAAAAAGTCTGGAGTTGTAATAAGTTTAAAAAAATGAAATGCCTTTGTAACAGATGAGTTTAATATCGTCAGAAACCTGAATACTTCGAAAGAGATTGTCCAGTTTGTAAGCGAAGTGCATCCAGTTTTTGCCGTAACCCTCTCTACTTTTTTAAACAATCTATGTGGGTGAAATGATGATACCATGCCAAGTTTCAACTTTTTCAGAGTTCATTTGTAGTGCTTTTCAATTTTCAGGTCATTTAGTTCTCAAAACAAATCATTGAATGCATGAAAAATAGCAGATGAAGGCAGAAATGGTTGAAAGTTGATGGCGTCGCTTTGAATGGTGCATAGTGAATGCACAAAAAGGCTGGAGTTGTAATAAGTTTAAAAAAATGAAATGCCTTTGTAACAGATGAGTTTAATCTCGTCAGAAACCTGAATACTTCAAAAGAGATTGGCCAGTTTGTAAACGAAGTGCATCCAGTTTTTGCCGTAACCCTCTCTACTTTTTTGAACAATCTATGTGGGTGAAATGATGATACCATGCCAAGTTTCAACTTTTTCAGAGTTCATTTGTAGTGCTTTTCAATTTCCAGGTCATTTAGTTCTCAAAACAAATCATTGAATGCATGAAAAATAGCAAATGAAGGCAGAAATGGTTAAAAGTTGATGGCGTCGCTTTGAATGGTGCATAGTGAATGCACAAAAAGTCTGGAGTTGTAATAAGTTTAAAAAAATGAAATGCCTTTGTAACAGATGAGTTTAATATCGTCAGAAACCTGAATACTTCGAAAGAGATTGTCCAGTTTGTAAGCGAAGTGCATCCAGTTTTTGCCGTAACCCTCTCTACTTTTTTAAACAATCTATGTGGGTGAAATGATGATACCATGCCAAGTTTCAACTTTTTCAGAGTTCATTTGTAGTGCTTTTCAATTTCCAAGTCATTTAGTTCTCAAAACAAATCATTGAATGCATGAAAAATAGCAAATGAAGGCAGAAATGGTTGAAAGTTGATGGCGTCGCTTTGAATGGTGCATACCGAATGCACAAGAAGTCGAGAGTTGTAATAAGTTTAAAAAAGTGAAATGCCTTTGTAACAGATGAGTTTAATTTCGTCAGAAACCTGAATACTTCGAAAGAGATTGGCCAGTTTGTAAACGAAGTGCATCCAGTTTTTGCCGTAACCCTCTCTACTTTTTTGAACAATCTATGTGGGTGAAATGATGATACCATGCCAAGTTTCAACTTTTTCAGAGTTCATTTGTAGTGCTTTTCAATTTCCAGGTCATTTAGTTCTCAAAACAAATCATTGAATGCATGAAAAATATCAAATGAAGGCAGAAATGGTTGAAAGTTGATGGCGTCGCTTTGAATGGCGCATACTGAATGCACAAAAAGTCTGGAGTTGTAATAAGTTTTAAAAAAATGAAATGCATTTGTAACAGATGAGTTTAATTTCGTCAAAAACCTGAGTACTTCGAAAGAGATTGTCCAGTTTGTAAACGAAGTGCATCCAGTTTTTGCCGTAACCCTCTCTACTTTTTTGAACAATCTATGTGGGTGAAATGATGATACCATGCCAAGTTTCAACTTTTTCAGAGTTCATTTGTAGTGCTTTTCAATTTCAGGTCATTTAGTTCTCAAAACAAATCATTGAATGCATGAAAAATAGCAGATGAAGGCAGAAATGGTTGAAAGTTGATGGCGTCGCTTTGAATGGTGCATAGTGAATGCACAAAAAGTCTGGAGTTGTAATAAGTTTAAAAAAATGAAATGCCTTTGTAACAGATGAGTTTAATCTCGTCAGAAACCTGAATACTTCAAAAGAGATTGGCCAGTTTGTAAACGAAGTGCATCCAGTTTTTGCCGTAACCCTCTCTACTTTTTTGAACAATCTATGTGGGTGAAATGATGATACCATGCCAAGTTTCAACTTTTTCAGAGTTCATTTGTAGTGCTTTTCAATTTTCAGGTCATTTAGTTCTCAAAACAAATCATTGAATGCATGAAAAATATCAAATGAAGGCAGAAATGGTTGAAAGTTGATGGCGTCGCTTTGAATGGTGCATAGTGAATGCACAAAAAGTCTGGAGTTGTAATAAGTTTAAAAAAATGAAATGCCTTTGTAACAGATGAGTTTAACCTCGTCAGAAACCTGAATACTTCAAAAGAGATTGTCCAGTTTGTAAACGAAGTGCATCCAGTTTTTGCCGTAACCCTCTCTACTTTTTTGAACAATCTATGTGGGTGAAATGATGATACCATGCCAAGTTTCAACTTTTTCAGAGTTCATTTGTAGTGCTTTTCAATTTCCAGGTCATTTAGTTCTCAAAACAAATCATTGAATGCATGAAAAATATCAAATGAAGGCAGAAATGGTTGAAAGTTGATGGCGTCGCTTTGAATGGTGCATACTGAATGCACAAAAAGTCTGGAGTTGTAATAAGTTTAAAAAAATGAAATGCATTTGTAACAGATGAGTTTAATTTCGTTAGAAACCTGAATACTTCGAAAGAGATTGTCCAGTTTGTAAACGAAGTGCATCCAGTTTTTGCCGTAACCCTCTCTACTTTTTTGAACAATCTATGTGGGTGAAATGATGATACCATGCCAAGTTTCAACTTTTTCAGAGTTCATTTGTAGTGCTTTTCAATTTCCAGGTCATTTAGTTCTCAAAACAAATCATTGAATGCATGAAAAATAGCAAATGAAGGCAGAAATGGTTGAAAGTTGATGGCGTCGCTTTGAATGGTGCATACCGAATGCACAAGAAGTCGGGAGTTGTAATAAGTTTAAAAAAGTGAAATGCCTTTGTAACAGATGAGTTTAATTTCGTCAGAAACCTGAATACTTCGAAAGAGATTGGCCAGTTTGTAAACGAAGTGCATCCAGTTTTTGCCGTAACCCTCTCTACTTTTTTGAACAATCTATGTGGGTGAAATGATGATACCATGCCAAGTTTCAACTTTTTCAGAGTTCATTTGTAGTGCTTTTCAATTTCCAGGTCATTTAGTTCTCAAAACAAATCATTGAATGCATGAAAAATATCAAATGAAGGCAGAAATGGTTGAAAGTTGATGGCGTCGCTTTGAATGGTGCATAGTGAATGCACAAAAAGTCTGGAGTTGTAATAAGTTTAAAAAAATGAAATGCATTTGTAACAGATGAGTTTAATATCGTCAGAAACCTGAATACTTCGAAAGAGATTGT
This sequence comes from Triticum urartu, assembly GCF_056163025.1. Taxonomy (NCBI): domain Eukaryota; kingdom Viridiplantae; phylum Streptophyta; class Magnoliopsida; order Poales; family Poaceae; genus Triticum; species Triticum urartu. The sequence continues at coordinate 15,819,648 of NC_141879.1, forward strand.
CCAGTTTGTAAACGAAGTGCATCCAGTTTTTGCCGTAACCCTCTCTACTTTTTTGAAGAATCTATGTGGGTGAAATGATGATACCATGCCAAGTTTCAACTTTTTCAGAGTTCATTTGTTGTGCTTTTCAATTTCCAGGTCATTTAGTTCTCAAAACAAATCATTGAATGCATGAAAAATAGCAAATGAAGGCAGAAACGGTTGAAAGTTGATGGCGTCGCTTTGAATGGTGCATACCGAATGCACAAAATGTCTGGAGTTGTAATAAGTTTAAAAAAATGAAATGCCTTTGTAACAGATGAGTTTAATTTCGTCAGAAACCTGAATACTTCGAAAGAGATTGTCCAGTTTGTAAACGAAGTGCATCCAGTTTTTGCCGTAACCCTGTCTACTTTTTTGAACAATCTATGTGGGTGAAATGATGATACCATGCCAAGTTTCAACTTTTTCAGAGTTCATTTGTAGTGCTTTTCAATTTCCAGGTCATTTAGTTCTCAAAACAAATCATTGAATGCATGAAAAATAGCAAATGAAGGCAGAAATGGTTGAAAGTTGATGGCGTCGCTTTGAATGGTGCATAGTGAATGCACAAAAAGTCTGGAGTTGTAATAAGTTTAAAAAAATGAAATGCCTTTGTAACAGATGAGTTTAATATCGTCAGAAACCTGAATACTTCGAAAGAGATTGGCCAGTTTGTAAGCGAAGTGCATCCAGTTTTTGCCGTAACCCTCTCTACTTTTTTAAACAATCTATGTGGGTGAAATGATGATACCATGCCAAGTTTCAACTTTTTCAGAGTTCATTTGTAGTGCTTTTCAATTTTCAGGTCATTTAGTTCTCAAAACAAATCATTGAATGCATGAAAAATAGCAGATGAAGGCAGAAATGGTTGAAAGTTGATGGCGTCGCTTTGAATGGTGCATAGTGAATGCACAAAAAGTCTGGAGTTGTAATAAGTTTAAAAAAATGAAATGCCTTTGTAACAGATGAGTTTAATTTCGTAAGAAACCTAAATACTTCAAAAGAGATTGGCCAGTTTGTAAACGAAGTGCATCCAGTTTTTGCCGTAACCCTCTCTACTTTTTTGAACAATCTATGTGGGTGAAATGATGATACCATGCCAAGTTTCAACTTTTTCAGAGTTCATTTGTAGTGCTTTTCAATTTCCAGGTCATTTAGTTCTCAAAACAAATCATTGAATGCATGAAAAATATCAAATGAAGGCAGAAATGGTTGAAAGTTGATGGCGTCGCTTTGAATGGTGCATACTGAATGCACAAAAAGTCTGGAGTTGTAATAAGTTTAAAAAAATGAAATGCATTTGTAACAGATGAGTTTAATTTCGTCAGAAACCTGAATACTTCGAAAGAGATTGTCCAGTTTGTAAACGAAGTGCATCCAGTTTTTGCCGTAACCCTCTCTACTTTTTTGAACAATCTATGTGGGTGAAATGATGATACCATGCCAAGTTTCAACTTTTTCAGAGTTCATTTGTAGTGCTTTTCAATTTCCAGGTCATTTAGTTCTCAAAACAAATCATTGAATGCATGAAAAATAGCAGATGAAGGCAGAAATGGTTGAAAGTTGATGGCGTCGCTTTGAATGGTGCATAGTGAATGCACAAAAAGTCTGGAGTTGTAATAAGTTTAAAAAAATGAAATGCCTTTGTAACAGATGAGTTTAATATCGTCAGAAACCTGAATACTTCGAAAGAGATTGTCCAGTTTGTAAGCGAAGTGCATCCAGTTTTTGCCGTAACCCTCTCTACTTTTTTAAACAATCTATGTGGGTGAAATGATGATACCATGCCAAGTTTCAACTTTTTCAGAGTTCATTTGTAGTGCTTTTCAATTTTCAGGTCATTTAGTTCTCAAAACAAATCATTGAATGCATGAAAAATAGCAGATGAAGGCAGAAATGGTTGAAAGTTGATGGCGTCGCTTTGAATGGTGCATAGTGAATGCACAAAAAGTCTGGAGTTGTAATAAGTTTTAAAAAATGAAATGCCTTTGTAACAGATGAGTTTAATTTCGTAAGAAACCTAAATACTTCAAAAGAGATTGGCCAGTTTGTAAACGAAGTGCATCCAGTTTTTGCCGTAACCCTCTCTACTTTTTTGAACAATCTATGTGGGTGAAATGATGATACCATGCCAAGTTTCAACTTTTTCAGAGTTCATTTGTAGTGCTTTTCAATTTCCAGGTCATTTAGTTCTCAAAACAAATCATTGAATGCATGAAAAATATCAAATGAAGGCAGAAATGGTTGAAAGTTGATGGCGTCGCTTTGAATGGTGCATACTGAATGCACAAAAAGTCTGGAGTTGTAATAAGTTTAAAAAAATGAAATGCATTTGTAACAGATGAGTTTAATTTCGTTAGAAACCTGAATACTTCGAAAGAGATTGTCCAGTTTGTAAACGAAGTGCATCCAGTTTTTGCCGTAACCCTCTCTACTTTTTTGAACAATCTATGTGGGTGAAATGATGATACCATGCCAAGTTTCAACTTTTTCAGAGTTCATTTGTAGTGCTTTTCAATTTCCAGGTCATTTAGTTCTCAAAACAAATCATTGAATGCATGAAAAATAGCAAATGAAGGCAGAAATGGTTGAAAGTTGATGGCGTCGCTTTGAATGGTGCATACCGAATGCACAAGAAGTCGGGAGTTGTAATAAGTTTAAAAAAGTGAAATGCCTTTGTAACAGATGAGTTTAATTTCGTAAGAAACCTGAATACTTCGAAAGAGATTGGCCAGTTTGTAAACGAAGTGCATCCAGTTTTTGCCGTAACCCTCTCTACTTTTTTGAACAATCTATGTGGGTGAAATGATGATACCATGCCAAGTTTCAACTTTTTCAGAGTTCATTTGTAGTGCTTTTCAATTTCCAGGTCATTTAGTTCTCAAAACAAATCATTGAATGCATGAAAAATATCAAATGAAGGCAGAAATGGTTGAAAGTTGATGGCGTCGCTTTGAATGGTGCATACTGAATGCACAAAAAGTCTGGAGTTGTAATAAGTTTAAAAAAATGAAATGCATTTGTAACAGATGAGTTTAATATCGTCACAAACCTGAATACTTCGAAAGAGATTGTCCAGTTTGTAAGCGAAGTGCATCCAGTTTTTGCCGTAACCCTCTCTACTTTTTTAAACAATCTATGTGGGTGAAATGATGATACCATGCCAAGTTTCAACTTTTTCAGAGTTCATTTGTAGTGCTTTTCAATTTTCAGGTCATTTAGTTCTCAAAACAAATCATTGAATGCATGAAAAATAGCAGATGAAGGCAGAAATGGTTGAAAGTTGATGGCGTCGCTTTGAATGGTGCATACCGAATGCACAAAATGTCTGGAGTTGTAATAAGTTTAAAAAAATGAAATGCCTTTGTAACAGATGAGTTTAATTTCGTAAGAAACCTAAATACTTCAAAAGAGATTGGCCAGTTTGTAAACGAAGTGCATCCAGTTTTTGCCGTAACCCTCTCTACTTTTTTGAACAATCTATGTGGGTGAAATGATGATACCATGCCAAGTTTCAACTTTTTCAGAGTTCATTTGTAGTGCTTTTCAATTTCCAGGTCATTTAGTTCTCAAAACAAATCATTGAATGCATGAAAAATAGCAAATGAAGGCAGAAATGGTTGAAAGTTGATGGCGTCGCTTTGAATGGTGCATAGTGAATGCACAAAAAGTCTGGAGTTGTAATAAGTTTAAAAAAATGAAATGCCTTTGTAACAGATGAGTTTAATATCGTCAGAAACCTGAATACTTCGAAAGAGATTGTCCAGTTTGTAAGCGAAGTGCATCCAGTTTTTGCCGTAACCCTCTCTACTTTTTTAAACAATCTATGTGGGTGAAATGATGATACCATGCCAAGTTTCAACTTTTTCAGAGTTCATTTGTAGTGCTTTTCAATTTCCAGGTCATTTAGTTCTCAAAACAAATCATTGAATGCATGAAAAATAGCAGATGAAGGCAGAAATGGTTGAAAGTTGATGGCGTTGCTTTGAATGGTGCATAGTGAATGCACAAAAAGTCTGGAGTTGTAATAAGTTTAAAAAAATGAAATGCCTTTGTAACAGATGAGTTTAATTTCGTCAGAAACCTAAATACTTCAAAAGAGATTGGCCAGTTTGTAAACGAAGTGCATCCAGTTTTTGCCGTAACCCTCTCTACTTTTTTGAACAATCTATGTGGGTGAAATGATGATACCATGCCAAGTTTCAACTTTTTCAGAGTTCATTTGTAGTGCTTTTCAATTTCCAGGTCATTTAGTTCTCAAAACAAATCATTGAATGCATGAAAAATATCAAATGAAGGCAGAAATGGTTGAAAGTTGATGGCGTCGCTTTGAATGGCGCATACTGAATGCACAAAAAGTCTGGAGTTGTAATAAGTTTAAAAAAATGAAATGCATTTGTAACAGATGAGTTTAATTTCGTCAGAAACCTGAATACTTCGAAAGAGATTGTCCAGTTTGTAAACGAAGTGCATCCAGTTTTTGCCGTAACCCTCTCTACTTTTTTGAACAATCTATGTGGGTGAAATGATGATACCATGCCAAGTTTCAACTTTTTCAGAGTTCATTTGTAGTGCTTTTCAATTTCCAGGTCATTTAGTTCTCAAAACAAATCATTGAATGCATGAAAAATAGCAGATGAAGGCAGAAATGGTTGAAAGTTGATGGCGTCGCTTTGAATGGTGCATAGTGAATGCACAAAATGTCTGGAGTTGTAATAAGTTTAAAAAAATGAAATGCCTTTGTAACAGATGAGTTTAATTTCGTCAGAAACCTGAATACTTCGAAAGAGATTGTCCAGTTTGTAAACGAAGTGCATCCAGTTTTTGCCGTAACCCTCTCTACTTTTTTGAACAATCTATGTGGGTGAAATGATGATACCATGCCAAGTTTCAACTTTTTCAGAGTTCATTTGTAGTGCTTTTCAATTTCCAGGTCATTTAGTTCTCAAAACAAATCATTGAATGCATGAAAAATAGCAAATGAAGGCAGAAATGGTTGAAAGTTGATGGCGTCGCTTTGAATGGTGCATAGTGAATGCACAAAAAGTCTGGAGTTGTAATAAGTTTAAAAAAATGAAATGCCTTTGTAACAGATGAGTTTAATATCGTCAGAAACCTGAATACTTCGAAAGAGATTGTCCAGTTTGTAAGCGAAGTGCATCCAGTTTTTGCCGTAACCCTCTCTACTTTTTTAAACAATCTATGTGGGTGAAATGATGATACCATGCCAAGTTTCAACTTTTTCAGAGTTCATTTGTAGTGCTTTTCAATTTCCAGGTCATTTAGTTCTCAAAACAAATCATTGAATGCATGAAAAATAGCAAATGAAGGCAGAAATGGTTGAAAGTTGATGGCGTCGCTTTGAATGGTGCATACCGAATGCACAAGAAGTCGGGAGTTGTAATAAGTTTAAAAAAGTGAAATGCCTTTGTAGCAGATGAGTTTAATTTCGTCAGAAACCTGAATACTTCGAAAGAGATTGGCCAGTTTGTAAATGAAGTGCATCCAGTTTTTGCCGTAACCCTCTCTACTTTTTTGAACAATCTATGTGGGTGAAATGATGATACCATGCCAAGTTTCAACTTTTTCAGAGTTCATTTGTAGTGCTTTTCAATTTCAGGTCATTTAGTTCTCAAAACAAATCATTGAATGCATGAAAAATAGCAGATGAAGGCAGAAATGGTTGAAAGTTGATGGCGTCGCTTTGAATGGTGCATAGTGAATGCACAAAAAGTCTGGAGTTGTAATAAGTTTAAAAAAATGAAATGCCTTTGTAACAGATGAGTTTAATTTCGTAAGAAACCTGAATACTTCGAAAGAGATTGTCCAGTTTGTAAACGAAGTGCATCCAGTTTTTGCCGTAACCCTCTCTACTTTTTTGAACAATCTATGTGGGTGAAATGATGATACCATGCCAAGTTTCAACTTTTTCAGAGTTCATTTGTAGTGCTTTTCAATTTCCAGGTCATTTAGTTCTCAAAACAAATCATTGAATGCATGAAAAATAGCAAATGAAGGCAGAAATGGTTGAAAGTTGATGGCGTCGCTTTGAATGGTGCATAGTGAATGCACAAAAAGTCTGGAGTTGTAATAAGTTTAAAAAAATGAAATGCCTTTGTAACAGATGAGTTTAATATCGTCAGAAACCTGAATACTTCGAAAGAGATTGTCCAGTTTGTAAGCGAAGTGCATCCAGTTTTTGCCGTAACCCTCTCTACTTTTTTAAACAATCTATGTGGGTGAAATGATGATACCATGCCAAGTTTCAACTTTTTCAGAGTTCATTTGTAGTGCTTTTCAATTTCCAGGTCATTTAGTTCTCAAAACAAATCATTGAATGCATGAAAAATAGCAAATGAAGGCAGAAATGGTTGAAAGTTGATGGCGTCGCTTTGAATGGTGCATACCGAATGCACAAGAAGTCGGGAGTTGTAATAAGTTTAAAAAAGTGAAATGCCTTTGTAACAGATGAGTTTAATTTCATCACAAACCTGAATACTTCGAAAGAGATTGGCCAGTTTGTAAACGAAGTGCATCCAGTTTTTGCCGTAACCCTCTCTACTTTTTTGAACAATCTATGTGGGTGAAATGATGATACCATGCCAAGTTTCAACTTTTTCAGAGTTCATTTGTAGTGCTTTTCAATTTCAGGTCATTTAGTTCTCAAAACAAATCATTGAATGCATGAAAAATAGCAGATGAAGGCAGAAATGGTTGAAAGTTGATGGCGTCGCTTTGAATGGTGCATAGTGAATGCACAAAAAGTCTGGAGTTGTAATAAGTTTAAAAAAATGAAATGCCTTTGTAACAGATGAGTTTAATTTCGTAAGAAACCTAAATACTTCAAAAGAGATTGGCCAGTTTGTAAACGAAGTGCATCCAGTTTTTGCCGTAACCCTCTCTACTTTTTTGAACAATCTATGTGGGTGAAATGATGATACCATGCCAAGTTTCAACTTTTTCAGAGTTCATTTGTAGTGCTTTTCAATTTCCAGGTCATTTAGTTCTCAAAACAAATCATTGAATGCATGAAAAATATCAAATGAAGGCAGAAATGGTTGAAAGTTGATGGCGTCGCTTTGAATGGTGCATAGTGAATGCACAAAAAGTCTGGAGTTGTAATAAGTTTAAAAAAATGAAATGCATTTGTAACAGATGAGTTTAATTTCGTCAGAAACCTGAATACTTCGAAAGAGATTGTCCAGTTTGTAAACGAAGTGCATCCAGTTTTTGCCGTAACCCTCTCTACTTTTTTGAACAATCTATGTGGGTGAAATGATGATACCATGCCAAGTTTCAACTTTTTCAGAGTTCATTTGTAGTGCTTTTCAATTTCCAGGTCATTTAGTTCTCAAAACAAATCATTGAATGCATGAAAAATAGCAAATGAAGGCAGAAATGGTTGAAAGTTGATGGCGTCGCTTTGAATGGTGCATACCGAATGCACAAAATGTCTGGAGTTGTAATAAGTTTAAAAAAATGAAATGCCTTTGTAACAGATGAGTTTAATTTCGTCAGAAACCTGAATACTTCGAAAGAGATTGTCCAGTTTGTAAACGAAGTGCATCCAGTTTTTGCCGTAACCCTCTCTACTTTTTTGAACAATCTATGTGGGTGAAATGATGATACCATGCCAAGTTTCAACTTTTTCAGAGTTCATTTGTAGTGCTTTTCAATTTCCAGGTCATTTAGTTCTCAAAACAAATCATTGAATGCATGAAAAATAGCAAATGAAGGCAGAAATGGTTGAAAGTTGATGGCGTCGCTTTGAATGGTGCATAGTGAATGCACAAAAAGTCTGGAGTTGTAATAAGTTTAAAAAAATGAAATGCCTTTGTAACAGATGAGTTTAATATCGTCAGAAACCTGAATACTTCGAAAGAGATTGTCCAGTTTGTAAGCGAAGTGCATCCAGTTTTTGCCGTAACCCTCTCTACTTTTTTAAACAATCTATGTGGGTGAAATGATGATACCATGCCAAGTTTCAACTTTTTCAGAGTTCATTTGTAGTGCTTTTCAATTTCCAGGTCATTTAGTTCTCAAAACAAATCATTGAATGCATGAAAAATAGCAAATGAAGGCAGAAATGGTTGAAAGTTGATGGCGTCGCTTTGAATGGTGCATACCGAATGCACAAGAAGTCGGGAGTTGTAAAATATTAAAAAAGTGAAATGCCTTTGTAACAGATGAGTTTAATTTCGTCAGAAACCTGAATACTTCGAAAGAGATTGGCCAGTTTGTAAACGAAGTGCATCCAGTTTTTGCCGTAACCCTCTCTACTTTTTTGAACAATCTATGTGGGTGAAATGATGATACCATGCCAAGTTTCAACTTTTTCAGAGTTCATTTGTAGTGCTTTTCAATTTCCAGGTCATTTAGTTCTCAAAACAAATCATTGAATGCATGAAAAATATCAAATGAAGGCAGAAATGGTTGAAAGTTGATGGCGTCGCTTTGAATGGCGCATACTGAATGCACAAAAAGTCTGGAGTTGTAATAAGTTTAAAAAAAATGAAATGCATTTGTAACAGATGAGTTTAATTTCGTCAAAAACCTGAGTACTTCGAAAGAGATTGTCCAGTTTGTAAACGAAGTGCATCCAGTTTTTGCCGTAACCCTCTCTACTTTTTTGAACAATCTATGTGGGTGAAATGATGATACCATGCCAAGTTTCAACTTTTTCAGAGTTCATTTGTAGTGCTTTTCAATTTCAGGTCATTTAGTTCTCAAAACAAATCATTGAATGCATGAAAAATAGCAGATGAAGGCAGAAATGGTTGAAAGTTGATGGCGTCGCTTTGAATGGTGCATAGTGAATGCACAAAAAGTCTGGAGTTGTAATAAGTTTAAAAAAATGAAATGCCTTTGTAACAGATGAGTTTAATCTCGTCAGAAACCTGAATACTTCAAAAGAGATTGGCCAGTTTGTAAACGAAGTGCATCCAGTTTTTGCCGTAACCCTCTCTACTTTTTTGAACAATCTATGTGGGTGAAATGATGATACCATGCCAAGTTTCAACTTTTTCAGAGTTCATTTGTAGTGCTTTTCAATTTCCAGGTCATTTAGTTCTCAAAACAAATCATTGAATGCATGAAAAATAGCACATGAAGGCAGAAATGGTTGAAAGTTGATGGCGTCGCTTTGAATGGTGCATAGTGAATGCACAAAAAGTCTGGAGTTGTAATAAGTTTAAAAAAATGAAATGCCTTTGTAACAGATGAGTTTAATATCGTCAGAAACCTGAATACTTCGAAAGAGATTGTCCAGTTTGTAAGCGAAGTGCATCCAGTTTTTGCCGTAACCCTCTCTACTTTTTTAAACAATCTATGTGGGTGAAATGATGATACCATGCCAAGTTTCAACTTTTTCAGAGTTCATTTGTAGTGCTTTTCAATTTCCAGGTCATTTAGTTCTCAAAACAAATCATTGAATGCATGAAAAATAGCAAATGAAGGCAGAAATGGTTGAAAGTTGATGGCGTCGCTTTGAATGGTGCATACCGAATGCACAAGAAGTCGGGAGTTGTAATAAGTTTAAAAAAGTGAAATGCCTTTGTAACAGATGAGTTTAATTTCGTCAGAAACCTGAATACTTCGAAAGAGATTGGCCAGTTTGTAAATGAAGTGCATCCAGTTTTTGCCGTAACCCTCTCTACTTTTTTGAACAATCTATGTGGGTGAAATGATGATACCATGCCAAGTTTCAACTTTTTCAGAGTTCATTTGTAGTGCTTTTCAATTTCCAGGTCATTTAGTTCTCAAAACAAATCATTGAATGCATGAAAAATATCAAATGAAGGCAGAAATGGTTGAAAGTTGATGGCGTCGCTTTGAATGGCGCATACTGAATGCACAAAAAGTCTGGAGTTGTAATAAGTTTAAAAAAAATGAAATGCATTTGTAACAGATGAGTTTAATTTCGTCAAAAACCTGAGTACTTCGAAAGAGATTGTCCAGTTTGTAAACGAAGTGCATCCAGTTTTTGCCGTAACCCTCTCTACTTTTTTGAACAATCTATGTGGGTGAAATGATGATACCATGCCAAGTTTCAACTTTTTCAGAGTTCATTTGTAGTGCTTTTCAATTTCCAGGTCATTTACTTCTCAAAACAAATCATTGAATGCATGAAAAATAGCAAATGAAGGCAGAAATGGTTGAAAGTTGATGGCGTCGCTTTGAATGGTGCATACCGAATGCACAAAATGTCTGGAGTTGTAATAAGTTTAAAAAAATGAAATGCCTTTGTAACAGATGAGTTTAATTTCGTCAGAAACCTGAATACTTCGAAAGAGATTGTCCAGTTTGTAAACGAAGTGCATCCAGTTTTTGCCGTAACCCTCTCTACTTTTTTGAACAATCTATGTGGGTGAAATGATGATACCATGCCAAGTTTCAACTTTTTCAGAGTTCATTTGTAGTGCTTTTCAATTTCCAGGTCATTTAGTTCTCAAAACAAATCATTGAATGCATGAAAAATAGCAAATGAAGGCAGAAATGGTTGAAAGTTGATGGCGTCGCTTTGAATGGTGCATAGTGAATGCACAAAAAGTCTGGAGTTGTAATAAGTTTAAAAAAATGAAATGCCTTTGTAACAGATGAGTTTAATATCGTCAGAAACCTGAATACTTCGAAAGAGATTGTCCAGTTTGTAAGCGAAGTGCATCCAGTTTTTGCCGTAACCCTCTCTACTTTTTTAAACAATCTATGTGGGTGAAATGATGATACCATGCCAAGTTTCAACTTTTTCAGATTTCATTTGTAGTGCTTTTCAATTTCCAGGTCATTTAGTTCTCAAAACAAATCATTGAATGCATGAAAAATAGCAAATGAAGGCAGAAATGGTTGAAAGTTGATGGCGTCGCTTTGAATGGTGCATACCGAATGCACAAGAAGTCGGGAGTTGTAAAATATTAAAAAAGTGAAATGCCTTTGTAACAGATGAGTTTAATTTCGTCAGAAACCTGAATACTTCGAAAGAGATTGGCCAGTTTGTAAACGAAGTGCATCCAGTTTTTGCCGTAACCCTCTCTACTTTTTTGAACAATCTATGTGGGTGAAATGATGATACCATGCCAAGTTTCAACTTTTTCAGAGTTCATTTGTAGTGCTTTTCAATTTCCAGGTCATTTAGTTCTCAAAACAAATCATTGAATGCATGAAAAATATCAAATGAAGGCAGAAATGGTTGAAAGTTGATGGCGTCGCTTTGAATGGCGCATACTGAATGCACAAAAAGTCTGGAGTTGTAATAAGTTTAAAAAAAATGAAATGCATTTGTAACAGATGAGCTTAATTTCGTCAAAAACCTGAGTACTTCGAAAGAGATTGTCCAGTTTGTAAACGAAGTGCATCCAGTTTTTGCCGTAACCCTCTCTACTTTTTTGAACAATCTATGTGGGTGAAATGATGATACCATGCCAAGTTTCAACTTTTTCAGAGTTCATTTGTAGTGCTTTTCAATTTCAGGTCATTTAGTTCTCAAAACAAATCATTGAATGCATGAAAAATAGCAGATGAAGGCAGAAATGGTTGAAAGTTGATGGCGTCGCTTTGAATGGTGCATAGTGAATGCACAAAAAGTCTGGAGTTGTAATAAGTTTAAAAAAATGAAATGCCTTTGTAACAGATGAGTTTAATCTCGTCAGAAACCTGAATACTTCAAAAGAGATTGGCCAGTTTGTAAACGAAGTGCATCCAGTTTTTGCCGTAACCCTCTCTACTTTTTTGAACAATCTATGTGGGTGAAATGATGGTACCATGCCAAGTTTCAACTTTTTCAGAGTTCATTTGTAGTGCTTTTCAATTTCCAGGTCATTTAGTTCTCAAAACAAATCATTGAATGCATGAAAAATAGCAAATGAAGGCAGAAATGGTTGAAAGTTGATGGCGTCGCTTTGAATGGTGCATAGTGAATGCACAAAAAGTCTGGAGTTGTAATAAGTTTAAAAAAATGAAATGCCTTTGTAACAGATGAGTTTAATATCGTCAGAAACCTGAATACTTCGAAAGAGATTGTCCAGTTTGTAAGCGAAGTGCATCCAGTTTTTGCCGTAACCCTCTCTACTTTTTTAAACAATCTATGTGGGTGAAATGATGATACCATGCCAAGTTTCAACTTTTTCAGAGTTCATTTGTAGTGCTTTTCAATTTCCAGGTCATTTAGTTCTCAAAACAAATCATTGAATGCATGAAAAATAGCAAATGAAGGCAGAAATGGTTGAAAGTTGATGGCGTCGCTTTGAATGGTGCATACCGAATGCACAAGAAGTCGGGAGTTGTAATAAGTTTAAAAAAGTGAAATGCCTTTGTAACAGATGAGTTTAATTTCGTCAGAAACCTGAATACTTCGAAAGAGATTGGCCAGTTTGTAAATGAAGTGCATCCAGTTTTTGCCGTAACCCTCTCTACTTTTTTGAACAATCTATGTGGGTGAAATGATGATACCATGCCAAGTTTCAACTTTTTCAGAGTTCATTTGTAGTGCTTTTCAATTTCCAGGTCATTTAGTTCTCAAAACAAATCATTGAATGCATGAAAAATATCAAATGAAGGCAGAAATGGTTGAAAGTTGATGGCGTCGCCTTGAATGGCGCATACTGAATGCACAAAAAGTCTGGAGTTGTAATAAGTTTAAAAAAAATGAAATGCATTTGTAACAGATGAGTTTAATTTCGTCAAAAACCTGAGTACTTCGAAAGAGATTGTCCAGTTTGTAAACGAAGTGCATCCAGTTTTTGCCGTAACCCTCTCTACTTCTTTGAACAATCTATGTGGGTGAAATGATGATACCATGCCAAGTTTCAACTTTTTCAGAGTTCATTTGTAGTGCTTTTCAATTTCCAGGTCATTTAGTTCTCAAAACAAATCATTGAATGCATGAAAAATAGCAGATGAAGGCAGAAACGGTTGAAAGTTGATGGCGTCGCTTTGAATGGTGCATACCGAATGCACAAAATGTCTGGAGTTGTAATAAGTTTAAAAAAATGAAATGCCTTTGTAACAGATGAGCTTAATCTCGTCAGAAACCTGAATACTTCAAAAGAGATTGGCCAGTTTGTAAACGAAGTGCATCCAGTTTTTGCCGTAACCCTCTCTACTTTTTTGAACAATCTATGTGGGTGAAATGATGATACCATGCCAAGTTTCAAGTTTTTCAGAGTTCATTTGTAGTGCTTTTCAATTTCCAGGTCATTTAGTTCTCAAAACAAATCATTGAATGCATGAAAAATATCAAATGAAGGCAGAAATGGTTGAAAGTTGATGGCGTCGCTTTGAATGGTGCATACTGAATGCACAAAAAGTCTGGAGTTGTAATAAGTTTAAAAAAATGAAATGCATTTGTAACAGATGAGTTTAATTTGTTAGAAACCTGAATACTTCGAAAGAGATTGTCCAGTTTGTAAACGAAGTGCATCCAGTTTTTGCCGTAACCCTCTCTACTTTTTTGAACAATCTATGTGGGTGAAATGATGATACCATGCCAAGTTTCAACTTTTTCAGAGTTCATTTGTAGTGCTTTTCAATTTCCAGGTCATTTAGTTCTCAAAACAAATCATTGAATGCATGAAAAATAGCAAATGAAGGCAGAAACGGTTGAAAGTTGATGGCGTCGCTTTGAATGGTGCATACCGAATGCACAAAATGTCTGGAGTTGTAATAAGTTTAAAAAAATGAAATGCCTTTGTAACAGATGAGTTTAATCTCGTCAGAAACCTGAATACTTCAAAAGAGATTGGCCAGTTTGTAAACGAAGTGCATCCAGTTTTTGCCGTAACCCTGTCTACTTTTTTGAACAATCTATGTGGGTGAAATGATGATACCATGCCAAGTTTCAACTTTTTCAGAGTTCATTTGTAGTGCTTTTCAATTTCCAGGTCATTTAGTTCTCAAAACAAATCATTGAATGCATGAAAAATATCAAATGAAGGCAGAAATGGTTGAAAGTTGATGGCGTCGCTTTGAATGGTGCATACTGAATGCACAAAAAGTCTGGAGTTGTAATAAGTTTAAAAAAATGAAATGCATTTGTAACAGATGAGTTTAATTTCGTTAGAAACCTGAATACTTCGAAAGAGATTGTCCAGTTTGTAAACGAAGTGCATCCAGTTTTTGCCGTAACCCTCTCTACTTTTTTGAACAATCTATGTGGGTGAAATGATGATACCATGCCAAGTTTCAACTTTTTCAGAGTTCATTTGTAGTGCTTTTCAATTTCCAGGTCATTTAGTTCTCAAAACAAATCATTGAATGCATGAAAAATAGCAAATGAAGGCAGAAACGGTTGAAAGTTGATGGCGTCGCTTTGAATGGTGCATACCGAATGCACAAAATGTCTGGAGTTGTAATAAGTTTAAAAAAATGAAATGCCTTTGTAACAGATGAGTTTAATCTCGTCAGAAACCTGAATACTTCAAAAGAGATTGTCCAGTTTGTAAACGAAGTGCATCCAGTTTTTGCCGTAACCCTCTCTACTTTTTTGAACAATCTATGTGGGTGAAATGATGATACCATGCCAAGTTTCAACTTTTTCAGAGTTCATTTGTAGTGCTTTTCAATTTCAGGTCATTTAGTTCTCAAAACAAATCATTGAATGCATGAAAAATAGCAGATGAAGGCAGAAATGGTTGAAAGTTGATGGCGTCGCTTTGAATGGTGCATAGCGAATGCACAAAAAGTCTGGAGTTGTAATAAGTTTAAAAAAATGAAATGCCTTTGTAACAGATGAGTTTAATCTCGTCAGAAACCTGAATACTTCAAAAGAGATTGGCCAGTTTGTAAACGAAGTGCATCCAGTTTTTGCCGTAACCCTCTCTACTTTTTTGAACAATCTATGTGGGTGAAATGATGATACCATGCCAAGTTTCAACTTTTTCAGAGTTCATTTGTAGTGCTTTTCAATTTCCAGGTCATTTAGTTCTCAAAACAAATCATTGAATGCATGAAAAATATCAAATGAAGGCAGAAATGGTTGAAAGTTGATGGCGTCGCTTTGAATGGTGCATACTGAATGCACAAAAAGTCTGGAGTTGTAATAAGTTTAAAAAAATGAAATGCATTTGTAACAGATGAGTTTAATTTCGTTAGAAACCTGAATACTTCGAAAGAGATTGTCCAGTTTGTAAACGAAGTGCATCCAGTTTTTGCCGTAACCCTCTCTACTTTTTTGAACAATCTATGTGGGTGAAATGATGATACCATGCCAAGTTTCAACTTTTTCAGAGTTCATTTGTAGTGCTTTTCAATTTCCAGGTCATTTAGTTCTCAAAACAAATCATTGAATGCATGAAAAATAGCAAATGAAGGCAGAAACGGTTGAAAGTTGATGGCGTCGCTTTGAATGGTGCATACCGAATGCACAAAATGTCTGGAGTTGTAATAAGTTTAAAAAAATGAAATGCCTTTGTAACAGATGAGCTTAATTTCGTCAGAAACCTGAATACTTCGAAAGAGATTGTCCAGTTTGTAAACGAAGTGCATCCAGTTTTTGCCGTAACCCTCTCTACTTTTTTGAACAATCTATGTGGGTGAAATGATGATACCATGCCAAGTTTCAACTTTTTCAGAGTTCATTTGTAGTCCTTTTCAATTTCAGGTCATTTAGTTCTCAAAACAAATCATTGAATGCATGAAAAATAGCAGATGAAGGCAGAAATGGTTGAAAGTTGATGGCGTTGCTTTGAATGGTGCATACTGAATGCACAATAAGTCTGGAGTTGTAATAAGTTTAAAAAAATGAAATGCCTTTGTAACAGATGAGTTTAATCTCGTCAAAAACCTGAATACTTCAAAAGAGATTGGCCAGTTTGTAAACGAAGTGCATCCAGTTTTTGCCGTAACCCTCTCTACTTTTTTGAACAATCTATGCGGGTGAAATGATGATACCATGCCAAGTTTCAACTTTTTCAGAGTTCATTTGTAGTGCTTTTCAATTTCCAGGTCATTTAGTTCTCAAAACAAATCATTGAATGCATGAAAAATATCAAATGAAGGCAGAAATGGTTGAAAGTTGATGGCGTCGCTTTGAATGGTGCATACTGAATGCACAAAAAGTCTGGAGTTGTAATAAGTTTAAAAAAATGAAATGCATTTGTAACAGATGAGTTTAATTTCGTCAGAAACCTGAATACTTCGAAAGAGATTGTCCAGTTTGTAAACGAAGTGCATCCAGTTTTTGCCGTAACCCTCTCTACTTTTTTGAACAATCTATGTGGGTGAAATGATGATACCATGCCAAGTTTCAACTTTTTCAGAGTTCATTTGTAGTGCTTTTCAATTTCCAGGTCATTTAGTTCTCAAAACAAATCATTGAATGCATGAAAAATAGCAAATGAAGGCAGAAACGGTTGAAAGTTGATGGCGTCGCTTTGAATGGTGCATACCGAATGCACAAAATATCTGGAGTTGTAATAAGTTTAAAAAAATGAAATGCCTTTGTAATAGATGAGCTTAATTTCGTCAGAAACCTGAATACTTCGAAAGAGATTGTCCAGTTTGTAAACGAAGTGCATCCAGTTTTTGCCGTAACCCTCTCTACTTTTTTGAACAATCTATGTGGGTGAAATGATGATACCATGCCAAGTTTCAACTTTTTCAGAGTTCATTTGTAGTGCTTTTCAATTTCCAGGTCATTTAGTTCTCAAAACAAATCATTGAATGCATGAAAAATATCAAATGAAGGCAGAAATGGTTGAAAGTTGATGGCGTCGCTTTGAATGGCGCATACTGAATGCACAAAAAGTCTGGAGTTGTAATAAGTTTAAAAAAAATGAAATGCATTTGTAACAGATGAGTTTAATTTCGTCAAAAACCTGAGTACTTCGAAAGAGATTGTCCAGTTTGTAAACGAAGTGCATCCAGTTTTTGCCGTAACCCTCTCTACTTTTTTGAACAATCTATGTGGGTGAAATGATGATACCATGCCAAGTTTCAACTTTTTCAGAGTTCATTTGTAGTGCTTTTCAATTTCAGGTCATTTAGTTCTCAAAACAAATCATTGAATGCATGAAAAATAGCAGATGAAGGCAGAAATGGTTGAAAGTTGATGGCGTCGCTTTGAATGGTGCATAGCGAATGCACAAAAAGTCTGGAGTTGTAATAAGTTTAAAAAAATGAAATGCCTTTGTAACAGATGAGTTTAATCTCGTCAGAAACCTGAATACTTCAAAAGAGATTGGCCAGTTTGTAAACGAAGTGCATCCAGTTTTTGCCGTAACCCTCTCTACTTTTTTGAACAATCTATGTGGGTGAAATGATGATACCATGCCAAGTTTCAACTTTTTCAGAGTTCATTTGTAGTGCTTTTCAATTTCCAGGTCATTTAGTTCTCAAAACAAATCATTGAATGCATGAAAAATATCAAATGAAGGCAGAAATGGTTGAAAGTTGATGGCGTCGCTTTGAATGGTGCATACTGAATGCACAAAAAGTCTGGAGTTGTAATAAGTTTAAAAAAATGAAATGCATTTGTAACAGATGAGTTTAATTTCGTTAGAAACCTGAATACTTCGAAAGAGATTGTCCAGTTTGTAAACGAAGTGCATCCAGTTTTTGCCGTAACCCTCTCTACTTTTTTGAACAATCTATGTGGGTGAAATGATGATACCATGCCAAGTTTCAACTTTTTCAGAGTTCATTTGTAGTGCTTTTCAATTTCCAGGTCATTTAGTTCTCAAAACAAAT
Source organism: Triticum urartu (assembly GCF_056163025.1). NCBI lineage: Eukaryota > Viridiplantae > Streptophyta > Magnoliopsida > Poales > Poaceae > Triticum > Triticum urartu. Next base: position 15,837,348 of record NC_141879.1, read on the forward strand.
CATTGAATGCATGAAAAATAGCAAATGAAGGCAGAAACGGTTGAAAGTTGATGGCGTCGCTTTGAATGGTGCATACCGAATGCACAAAATGTCTGGAGTTGTAATAAGTTTAAAAAAATGAAATGCCTTTGTAACAGATGAGCTTAATTTCGTCAGAAACCTGAATACTTCGAAAGAGATTGTCCAGTTTGTAAACGAAGTGCATCCAGTTTTTGCCGTAACCCTCTCTACTTTTTTGAACAATCTATGTGGGTGAAATGATGATACCATGCCAAGTTTCAACTTTTTCAGAGTTCATTTGTAGTCCTTTTCAATTTCAGGTCATTTAGTTCTCAAAACAAATCATTGAATGCATGAAAAATAGCAGATGAAGGCAGAAATGGTTGAAAGTTGATGGCGTTGCTTTGAATGGTGCATAGTGAATGCACAATAAGTCTGGAGTTGTAATAAGTTTAAAAAAATGAAATGCCTTTGTAACAGATGAGTTTAATCTCGTCAAAAACCTGAATACTTCAAAAGAGATTGGCCAGTTTGTAAACGAAGTGCATCCAGTTTTTGCCGTAACCCTCTCTACTTTTTTGAACAATCTATGTGGGTGAAATGATGATACCATGCCAAGTTTCAACTTTTTCAGAGTTCATTTGTAGTGCTTTTCAATTTCCAGGTCATTTAGTTCTCAAAACAAATCATTGAATGCATGAAAAATATCAAATGAAGGCAGAAATGGTTGAAAGTTGATGGCGTCGCTTTGAATGGTGCATACTGAATGCACAAAAAGTCTGGAGTTGTAATAAGTTTAAAAAAATGAAATGCATTTGTAACAGATGAGTTTAATTTCGTCAGAAACCTGAATACTTCGAAAGAGATTGTCCAGTTTGTAAACGAAGTGCATCCAGTTTTTGCCGTAACCCTCTCTACTTTTTTGAACAATCTATGTGGGTGAAATGATGATACCATGCCAAGTTTCAACTTTTTCAGAGTTCATTTGTAGTGCTTTTCAATTTCCAGGTCATTTAGTTCTCAAAACAAATCATTGAATGCATGAAAAATAGCAAATGAAGGCAGAAACGGTTGAAAGTTGATGGCGTCGCTTTGAATGGTGCATACCGAATGCACAAAATATCTGGAGTTGTAATAAGTTTAAAAAAATGAAATGCCTTTGTAAGAGATGAGCTTAATTTCGTCAGAAACCTGAATACTTCGAAAGAGATTGTCCAGTTTGTAAACGAAGTGCATCCAGTTTTTGCCGTAACCCTCTCTACTTTTTTGAACAATCTATGTGGGTGAAATGATGATACCATGCCAAGTTTCAACTTTTTCAGAGTTCATTTGTAGTGCTTTTCAATTTCCAGGTCATTTAGTTCTCAAAACAAATCATTGAATGCATGAAAAATATCAAATGAAGGCAGAAATGGTTGAAAGTTGATGGCGTCGCTTTGAATGGCGCATACTGAATGCACAAAAAGTCTGGAGTTGTAATAAGTTTAAAAAAAATGAAATGCATTTGTAACAGATGAGTTTAATTTCGTCAAAAACCTGAGTACTTCGAAAGAGATTGTCCAGTTTGTAAACGAAGTGCATCCAGTTTTTGCCGTAACCCTCTCTACTTTTTTGAACAATCTATGTGGGTGAAATGATGATACCATGCCAAGTTTCAACTTTTTCAGAGTTCATTTGTAGTGCTTTTCAATTTCAGGTCATTTAGTTCTCAAAACAAATCATTGAATGCATGAAAAATAGCAGATGAAGGCAGAAATGGTTGAAAGTTGATGGCGTCGCTTTGAATGGTGCATAGCGAATGCACAAAAAGTCTGGAGTTGTAATAAGTTTAAAAAAATGAAATGCCTTTGTAACAGATGAGTTTAATCTCGTCAGAAACCTGAATACTTCAAAAGAGATTGGCCAGTTTGTAAACGAAGTGCATCCAGTTTTTGCCGTAACCCTCTCTACTTTTTTGAACAATCTATGTGGGTGAAATGATGATACCATGCCAAGTTTCAACTTTTTCAGAGTTCATTTGTAGTGCTTTTCAATTTCCAGGTCATTTAGTTCTCAAAACAAATCATTGAATGCATGAAAAATATCAAATGAAGGCAGAAATGGTTGAAAGTTGATGGCGTCGCTTTGAATGGTGCATACTGAATGCACAAAAAGTCTGGAGTTGTAATAAGTTTAAAAAAATGAAATGCATTTGTAACAGATGAGTTTAATTTCGTTAGAAACCTGAATACTTCGAAAGAGATTGTCCAGTTTGTAAACGAAGTGCATCCAGTTTTTGCCGTAACCCTCTCTACTTTTTTGAACAATCTATGTGGGTGAAATGATGATACCATGCCAAGTTTCAACTTTTTCAGAGTTCATTTGTAGTGCTTTTCAATTTCCAGGTCATTTAGTTCTCAAAACAAATCATTGAATGCATGAAAAATAGCAAATGAAGGCAGAAACGGTTGAAAGTTGATGGCGTCGCTTTGAATGGTGCATACCGAATGCACAAAATGTCTGGAGTTGTAATAAGTTTAAAAAAATGAAATGCCTTTGTAACAGATGAGCTTAATTTCGTCAGAAACCTGAATACTTCGAAAGAGATTGTCCAGTTTGTAAACGAAGTGCATCCAGTTTTTGCCGTAACCCTCTCTACTTTTTTGAACAATCTATGTGGGTGAAATGATGATACCATGCCAAGTTTCAACTTTTTCAGAGTTCATTTGTAGTCCTTTTCAATTTCAGGTCATTTAGTTCTCAAAACAAATCATTGAATGCATGAAAAATAGCAGATGAAGGCAGAAATGGTTGAAAGTTGATGGCGTTGCTTTGAATGGTGCATAGTGAATGCACAATAAGTCTGGAGTTGTAATAAGTTTAAAAAAATGAAATGCCTTTGTAACAGATGAGTTTAATCTCGTCAAAAACCTGAATACTTCAAAAGAGATTGGCCAGTTTGTAAACGAAGTGCATCCAGTTTTTGCCGTAACCCTCTCTACTTTTTTGAACAATCTATGTGGGTGAAATGATGATACCATGCCAAGTTTCAACTTTTTCAGAGTTCATTTGTAGTGCTTTTCAATTTCCAGGTCATTTAGTTCTCAAAACAAATCATTGAATGCATGAAAAATATCAAATGAAGGCAGAAATGGTTGAAAGTTGATGGCGTCGCTTTGAATGGTGCATACTGAATGCACAAAAAGTCTGGAGTTGTAATAAGTTTAAAAAAATGAAATGCATTTGTAACAGATGAGTTTAATTTCGTCAGAAACCTGAATACTTCGAAAGAGATTGTCCAGTTTGTAAACGAAGTGCATCCAGTTTTTGCCGTAACCCTCTCTACTTTTTTGAACAATCTATGTGGGTGAAATGATGATACCATGCCAAGTTTCAACTTTTTCAGAGTTCATTTGTAGTGCTTTTCAATTTCCAGGTCATTTAGTTCTCAAAACAAATCATTGAATGCATGAAAAATAGCAAATGAAGGCAGAAACGGTTGAAAGTTGATGGCGTCGCTTTGAATGGTGCATACCGAATGCACAAAATATCTGGAGTTGTAATAAGTTTAAAAAAATGAAATGCCTTTGTAAGAGATGAGCTTAATTTCGTCAGAAACCTGAATACTTCGAAAGAGATTGTCCAGTTTGTAAACGAAGTGCATCCAGTTTTTGCCGTAACCCTCTCTACTTTTTTGAACAATCTATGTGGGTGAAATGATGATACCATGCCAAGTTTCAACTTTTTCAGAGTTCATTTGTAGTGCTTTTCAATTTCCAGGTCATTTAGTTCTCAAAACAAATCATTGAATGCATGAAAAATATCAAATGAAGGCAGAAATGGTTGAAAGTTGATGGCGTCGCTTTGAATGGCGCATACTGAATGCACAAAAAGTCTGGAGTTGTAATAAGTTTAAAAAAAATGAAATGCATTTGTAACAGATGAGTTTAATTTCGTCAAAAACCTGAGTACTTCGAAAGAGATTGTCCAGTTTGTAAACGAAGTGCATCCAGTTTTTGCCGTAACCCTCTCTACTTTTTTGAACAATCTATGTGGGTGAAATGATGATACCATGCCAAGTTTCAACTTTTTCAGAGTTCATTTGTAGTGCTTTTCAATTTCAGGTCATTTAGTTCTCAAAACAAATCATTGAATGCATGAAAAATAGCAGATGAAGGCAGAAATGGTTGAAAGTTGATGGCGTCGCTTTGAATGGTGCATAGTGAATGCACAAAAAGTCTGGAGTTGTAATAAGTTTAAAAAAATGAAATGCCTTTGTAACAGATGAGTTTAATCTCGTCAGAAACCTGAATACTTCAAAAGAGATTGGCCAGTTTGTAAACGAAGTGCATCCAGTTTTTGCCGTAACCCTCTCTACTTTTTTGAACAATCTATGTGGGTGAAATGATGATACCATGCCAAGTTTCAACTTTTTCAGAGTTCATTTGTAGTGCTTTTCAATTTCCAGGTCATTTAGTTCTCAAAACAAATCATTGAATGCATGAAAAATATCAAATGAAGGCAGAAATGGTTGAAAGTTGATGGCGTCGCTTTGAATGGTGCATACTGAATGCACAAAAAGTCTGGAGTTGTAATAAGTTTAAAAAAATGAAATGCATTTGTAACAGATGAGTTTAATTTCGTTAGAAACCTGAATACTTCGAAAGAGATTGTCCAGTTTGTAAACGAAGTGCATCCAGTTTTTGCCGTAACCCTCTCTACTTTTTTGAACAATCTATGTGGGTGAAATGATGATACCATGCCAAGTTTCAACTTTTTCAGAGTTCATTTGTAGTGCTTTTCAATTTCCAGGTCATTTAGTTCTCAAAACAAATCATTGAATGCATGAAAAATAGCAAATGAAGGCAGAAACGGTTGAAAGTTGATGGCGTCGCTTTGAATGGTGCATACCGAATGCACAAAATGTCTGGAGTTGTAATAAGTTTAAAAAAATGAAATGCCTTTGTAACAGATGAGCTTAATTTCGTCAGAAACCTGAATACTTCGAAAGAGATTGTCCAGTTTGTAAACGAAGTGCATCCAGTTTTTGCCGTAACCCTCTCTACTTTTTTGAACAATCTATGTGGGTGAAATGATGATACCATGCCAAGTTTCAACTTTTTCAGAGTTCATTTGTAGTCCTTTTCAATTTCAGGTCATTTAGTTCTCAAAACAAATCATTGAATGCATGAAAAATAGCAGATGAAGGCAGAAATGGTTGAAAGTTGATGGCGTTGCTTTGAATGGTGCATAGTGAATGCACAAAAAGTCTGGAGTTGTAATAAGTTTAAAAAAATGAAATGCCTTTGTAACAGATGAGTTTAATCTCGTCAGAAACCTGAATACTTCAAAAGAGATTGACCAGTTTGTAAACGAAGTGCATCCAGTTTTTGCCGTAACCCTCTCTACTTTTTTGAACAATCTATGTGGGTGAAATGATGATACCATGCCAAGTTTCAACTTTTTCAGAGTTCATTTGTAGTGCTTTTCAATTTCCAGGTCATTTAGTTCTCAAAACAAATCATTGAATGCATGAAAAATATCAAATGAAGGCAGAAATGGTTGAAAGTTGATGGCGTCGCTTTGAATGGTGCATACTGAATGCACAAAAAGTCTGGAGTTGTAATAAGTTTAAAAAAATGAAATGCATTTGTAACAGATGAGTTTAATTTCGTCAGAAACCTGAATACTTCGAAAGAGATTGTCCAGTTTGTAAACGAAGTGCATCCAGTTTTTGCCGTAACCCTCTCTACTTTTTTGAACAATCTATGTGGGTGAAATGATGATACCATGCCAAGTTTCAACTTTTTCAGAGTTCATTTGTAGTGCTTTTCAATTTCCAGGTCATTTAGTTCTCAAAACAAATCATTGAATGCATGAAAAATAGCAAATGAAGGCAGAAACGGTTGAAAGTTGATGACGTCGCTTTGAATGGTGCATACCGAATGCACAAAATGTCTGGAGTTGTAATAAGTTTAAAAAAATGAAATGCCTTTGTAACAGATGAGCTTAATTTCGTCAAAAACCTGAATACTTCGAAAGAGATTGTCCAGTTTGTAAACGAAGTGCATCCAGTTTTTGCCGTAACCCTCTCTACTTTTTTGAACAATCTATGTGAGTGAAATGATGATACCATGCCAAGTTTCAACTTTTTCAGAGTTCATTTGTACTGCTTTTCAATTTCCAGGTCATTTAGTTCTCAAAACAAATCATTGAATGCATGAAAAATATCAAATGAAGGCAGAAATGGTTGAAAGTTGATGGCGTCGCTTTGAATGGTGCATACCGAATGCACAAAAAGTCTGGAGTTGTAATAAGTTTAAAAAAATGAAATGCCTTTGTAACAGATGAGTTTAATATCGTCAGAAACCTGAATACTTCGAAAGAGATTGTCCAGTTTGTAAGCGAAGTGTATCCAGTTTTTGCCGTAACCCTCTCTACTTTTTTAAACAATCTATGTGGGTGAAATGATGATACCATGCCAAGTTTCAACTTTTTCAGAGTTCATTTGTAGTGCTTTTCAATTTCCAGGTCATTTAGTTCTCAAAACAAATCATTGAATGCATGAAAAATAGCAAATGAAGGCAGAAATGGTTGAAAGTTGATGGCGTCGCTTTGAATGGTGCATACCGAATCCACAAGAAGTCGGGAGTTGTAATAAGTTTAAAAAAGTGAAATGCCTTTGTAACAGATGAGTTTAATTTCGTCAGAAACCTGAATACTTCGAAAGAGATTGGCCAGTTTGTAAACGAAGTGCATCCAGTTTTTGCCGTAACCCTCTCTACTTTTTTGAACAATCTATGTGGGTGAAATGATGATACCATGCCAAGTTTCAACTTTTTCAGAGTTCATTTGTAGTGCTTTTCAATTTCCAGGTCATTTAGTTCTCAAAACAAATCATTGAATGCATGAAAAATATCAAATGAAGGCAGAAATGGTTGAAAGTTGATGGCGTCGCTTTGAATGGCGCATACTGAATGCACAAAAAGTCTGGAGTTGTAATAAGTTTAAAAAAAATGAAATGCATTTGTAACAGATGAGTTTAATTTCGTCAAAAACCTGAGTACTTCGAAAGAGATTGTCCAGTTTGTAAACGAAGTGCATCCAGTTTTTGCCGTAACCCTCTCTACTTTTTTGAACAATCTATGTGGGTGAAATGATGATACCATGCCAAGTTTCAACTTTTTCAGAGTTCATTTGTAGTGCTTTTCAATTTCCAGGTCATTTAGTTCTCAAAACAAATCATTGAATGCATGAAAAATAGCAAATGAAGGCGGAAATGGTTGAAAGTTGATGGCGTCGCTTTGAATGGTGCATAGTGAATGCACAAAAAGTCTGGAGTTGTAATAAGTTTAAAAAAATGAAATGCCTTTGTAACAGATGAGTTTAATTTCGTTAGAAACCTGAATACTTCGAAAGAGATTGTCCAGTTTGTAAACGAAGTGCATCCAGTTTTTGCCGTAAACCTCTCTACTTTTTTGAACAATCTATGTGGGTGAAATGATGATACCATGCCAAGTTTCAACTTTTTCAGAGTTCATTTGTAGTGCTCTTCAATTTCCAGGTCATTTAGTTCTCAAAACAAATCATTGAATGCATGAAAAATAGCAAATGAAGGTAGAAATGGTTGAAAGTTGATGGCGTCGCTTTAAATGCTGCATAGTGAATGCACAAAAAGTCTGGAGTTGTAATAAGTTTAAAAAATGAAATGCCTTTGTAACAGATGAGTTTAATTTCGTCAGAAACCTGAATACTTCGAAAGAGATTGTCCAGTTTGTAAACGAAGTGCATCCAGTTTTTGCCGTATCCCTCTCTACTTTTTTAAACAATCTATGTGGGTGAAATGATGATACCATGCCAAGTTTCAACTTTTTCAGAGTTCATTTGTCGTGCTTTTCAATTTCCAGGTCATTTAGTTCTCAAAACAAATCATTGAATGCATGAAAAATAGCAAATGAAGGCAGAAATTGTTGAAAGTTGATGGCGTCGCTTTGAATGGTGCATAGTGAATGCACAAAAAGTCTGGAGTTGTAATAAGTTAAAAAAAATGAAATGCATTTGTAACAGATGAGTTTAATTTCGTCAGAAACCTGAATACTTCGAAAGAGATTGGCCAGTTTGTAAACGAAGTGCATCCAGTTTTTGCCGTAACCCTCTCTACTTTTTTGAACAATCTATGTGGGTGAAATGATGATACCATGCCAAGTTTCAACTTTTTCAGAGTTCATTTGTAGTGCTTTTCAATTTCCAGGTCATTTAGTTCTCAAAACAAATCATTGAATGCATGAAAAATATCAAATGAAGGCAGAAATGGTTGAAAGTTGATGGCGTCGCTTTGAATGGCGCATACTGAATGCACAAAAAGTCTGGAGTTGTAATAAGTTTAAAAAAAATGAAATGCATTTGTAACAGATGAGTTTAATTTCGTCAAAAACCTGAGTACTTCGAAAGAGATTGTCCAGTTTGTAAACGAAGTGCATCCAGTTTTTGCCGTAACCCTCTCTACTTTTTTGAACAATCTATGTGGGTGAAATGATGATACCATGCCAAGTTTCAACTTTTTCAGAGTTCATTTGTAGTGCTTTTCAATTTCCAGGTCATTTAGTTCTCAAAACAAATCATTGAATGCATGAAAAATAGCAAATGAAGGCGGAAATGGTTGAAAGTTGATGGCGTCGCTTTGAATGGTGCATAGTGAATGCACAAAAAGTCTGGAGTTGTAATAAGTTTAAAAAAATGAAATGCCTTTGTAACAGATGAGTTTAATTTCGTCAGAAACCTGAATACTTCGAAAGAGATTGTCCAGTTTGTAAACGAAGTGCATCCAGTTTTTGCCGTAAACCTCTCTACTTTTTTGAACAATCTATGTGGGTGAAATGATGATACCATGCCAAGTTTCAACTTTTTCAGAGTTCATTTGTAGTGCTCTTCAATTTCCAGGTCATTTAGTTCTCAAAACAAATCATTGAATGCATGAAAAATAGCAAATGAAGGTAGAAATGGTTGAAAGTTGATGGCGTCGCTTTAAATGGTGCATAGTGAATGCACAAAAAGTCTGGAGTTGTAATAAGTTTAAAAAATGAAATGCCTTTGTAACAGATGAGTTTAATTTCGTCAGAAACCTGAATACTTCGAAAGAGATTGTCCAGTTTGTAAACGAAGTGCATCCAGTTTTTGCCGTATCCCTCTCTACTTTTTTAAACAATCTATGTGGGTGAAATGATGATACCATGCCAAGTTTCAACTTTTTCAGAGTTCATTTGTCGTGCTTTTCAATTTCCAGGTCATTTAGTTCTCAAAACAAATCATTGAATGCATGAGAAATAGCAAATGAAGGCAGAAATTGTTGAAAGTTGATGGCGTCGCTTTGAATGGTGCATAGTGAATGCACAAAAAGTCTGGAGTTGTAATAAGTTAAAAAAAATGAAATGCATTTGTAACAGATGAGTTTAATTTCGTCAGAAACCTGAATACTTCGAAAGAGATTGTCCAGTTTGTAAACGAAGTGCATCCAGTTTTTGCCGTAACCCTGTCTACTTTTTTGAACAATCTATGTGGGTGAAATGATGATACCATGCCAAGTTTCAACTTTTCAGAGTTCATTTGTAGTGCTTTTCAATTTCCAGGTCATTTAGTTCTCAAAACAAATCATTGAATGCATGAAAAATAGCAAATGAAGGCAGAAATTGTTGAAAGTTGATGGCGTCGCTTTGAATGGTGCATACCGAATGCACAAAAAGTCTCGAGTTGTAATAAGTTTAAAAAAATGAAATGCCTTTGTAACAGATGAGTTTAATTTCGTCAGAAACCTGAATACTTCGAAAGAGATTGTCCAGTTTGTAAACGAAGTGCATCCAGTTTTTGCCGTAACCCTCTCTACTTTTTTAAACAATCTATGTGGGTGAAATGATGATACCATGCCAAGTTTCAACTTTTTCAGAGTTCATTTGTAGTGCTTTTCAATTTCCAGGTCATTTAGTTCTCAAAACAAATCATTGAATGCATGAAAAATAACAAATGAAGGCAGAAATTGTTGAAGGTTGATGGAGTCGCTTTGAATGGTGCATACCGAATGCACAAAAAGTCTCGAGTTGTAATAAGTTTAAAAAAATGAAATGCCTTTGTAACAGATGAGTTTAATTTCGTCAGAAACCTGAATACTTCGAAAGAGATTGTCCAGTTTGTAAACGAAGTGCATCCAGTTTTTGCCGTAACCCTCTCTACTTTTTTGAACAATCTATGTGGGTGAAATGATGATACCATGCCAAGTTTCAACTTTTTCAGAGTTCATTTGTAGTGCTTTTCAATTTCCAGGTCATTTAGTTCTCAAAACAAATCATTGAATGCATGAAAAATATCAAATGAAGGCAGAAATGGTTGAAAGTTGATGGCGTCGCTTTGAATGGCGCATACTGAATGCACAAAAAGTCTGGAGTTGTAATAAGTTTAAAAAAAATGAAATGCATTTGTAACAGATGAGTTTAATTTCGTCAAAAACCTGAGTACTTCGAAAGAGATTGTCCAGTTTGTAAACGAAGTGCATCCAGTTTTTACCGTAACCCTCTCTACTTTTTTGAACAATCTATGTGGGTGAAATGATGATACCATGCCAAGTTTCAACTTTTTCAGAGTTCATTTGTAGTGCTTTTCAATTTCCAGGTCATTTAGTTCTCAAAACAAATCATTGAATGCATGAAAAATAGCAAATGAAGGCAGAAACGGTTGAAAGTTGATGGCGTCGCTTTGAATGGTGCATAGTGAATGCACAAAAAGTCTGGAGTTGTAATAAGTTTAAAAAAATGAAATGCCTTTGTAACAGATGAGTTTAATTTCGTCAGAAACCTGAATACTTCGAAAGAGATTGTCCAGTTTGTAAACGAAGTGCATCCAGTTTTTGCCGTAAACCTGTCTACTTTTTTGAACAATCTATGTGGGTGAAATGATGATACCATGCCAAGTTTCAACTTTTTCAGAGTTCATTTGTAGTGCTTTTCAATTTCCAGGTCATTTAGTTCTCAAAACAAATCATTAAATGCATGAAAAATAGCAAATGAAGGCAGAAATGGTTGAAAGTTGATGGCGTCGCTTTGAATGGTGCATAGTGAATGCACAAAAAGTCTGGAGTTGTAATAAGTTAAAAAAATGAAATGCATTTGTAACAGATGAGTTTAATTTCGTCAGAAACCTGAATACTTCGAAAGAGATTGTCCAGTTTGTAAACGAAGTGCATCCAGTTTTTGCCGTAACCCTCTCTACTTTTTTGAACAATCTATGTGGGTGAAATGATGATACCATGCCAAGTTTCAACTTTTTCAGAGTTCATTTGTAGTGCTTTTCAATTTCCAGGTCATTTAGTTCTCAAAACAAATCATTGAATGCATGAAAAATAGCAAATGAAGGCAGAAATTGTTGAAAGTTGATGGCGTCGCTTTGAATGGTGCATACCGAATGCACAAAAAGTCTCGAGTTGTAATAAGTTTAAAAAAATGAAATGCCTTTGTAACAGATGAGTTTAATTTCGTCAGAAACCTGAATACTTCGAAAGAGATTGGCCAGTTTGTAAACGAAGTGCATCCAGTTTTTGCCGTAACCCTCTCTACTTTTCTGAACAATCTATGTGGGTGAAATGATGATACCATGCCAAGTTTCAACTTTTTCAGAGTTCATTTGTAGTGCTTTTCAATTTCCAGGTCATTTAGTTCTCAAAACAAATCATTGAATGCATGAAAAATAGCAAATGAAGGCAGAAACGGTTGAAAGTTGATGGCGTCGCTTTGAATGGTGCATAGTGAATGCACAAAAAGTCTGGAGTTGTAATAAGTTTAAAAAAATGAAATGCCTTTGTAACAGATGAGTTTAATTTCGTCAGAAACCTGAATACTTCGAAAGAGATTGTCCAGTTTGTAAACGAAGTGCATCCAGTTTTTGCCGTAACCCTGTCTACTTTTTTGAACAATCTATGTGGGTGAAATGATGATACCATGCCAAGTTTCAACTTTTTCAGAGTTCATTTGTAGTGCTTTTCAATTTCCAGGTCATTTAGTTCTCAAAACAAATCATTGAATGCATGAAAAATAGCAAATGAAGGCAGAAATGGTTGAAAGTTGATGGCGTCTCTTTGAATGGTGCATAGTGAATGCACAAAAAGTCTGGAGTTGTAATAAGTTAAAAAAAATGAAATGCATTTGTAACAGATGAGTTTAATTTCGTCAGAAACCTGAATACTTCGAAAGAGATTGTCCAGTTTGTAAACGAAGTGCATCCAGTTTTTGCCGTAACCCTCTCTACTTTTTTGAACAATCTATGTGGGTGAAATGATGATACCATGCCAAGTTTCAACTTTTTCAGAGTTCATTTGTAGTGCTTTTCAATTTCTAGGTCATTTAGTTCTCAAAACAAATCATTGAATGCATGAAAAATAGCAAATGAAGGCAGAAATTGTTGAAAGTTGATGGCGTCGCTTTGAATGGTGCATACCGAATGCACAAAAAGTCTCGAGTTGTAATAAGTTTAAAAAAATGAAATGCCTTTGTAACAGATGAGTTTAATTTCGTCAGAAACCTGAATACTTCGAAAGAGATTGTCCAGTTTGTAAACGAAGTGCATCCAGTTTTTGCCGTAACCCTCTCTACTTTTTTAAACAATCTATGTGGGTGAAATGATGATACCATGCCAAGTTTCAACTTTTTCAGAGTTCATTTGTAGTGCTTTTCAATTTCCAGGTCATTTAGTTCTCAAAACAAATCATTGAATGCATGAAAAATAGCAAATGAAGGCAGAAATTGTTGAAAGTTGATGGCGTCGCTTTGAATGGTGCATACCGAATGCACAAAAAGTCACGAGTTGTAATAAGTTTAAAAAAATGAAATGCCTTTGTAACAGATGAGTTTAATTTCGTTAGAAACCTGAATACTTCGAAAGAGATTGTCCAGTTTGTAAACGAAGTGCATCCAGTTTTTGCCGTAACCCTCTCTACTTTTTTGAACAATCTATGTGGGTGAAATGATGATACCATGCCAAGTTTCAACTTTTTCAGAGTTCATTTGTAGTGCTTTTCAATTTCCAGGTCATTTAGTTCTCAAAACAAATCATTGAATGCATGAAAAATAGCAAATGAAGGCAGAAACGGTTGAAAGTTGATGGCGTCGCTTTGAATGGTGCATAGTGAATGCACAAAAAGTCTGGAGTTGTAATAAGTTTAAAAAAATGAAATGCCTTTGTAACAGATGAGTTTAATTTCGTCAGAAACCTGAATACTTCGAAAGAGATTGTCCAGTTTGTAAACGAAGTGCATCCAGTTTTTGCCGTAACCCTGTCTACTTTTCTGAACAATCTATGTGGGTGAAATGATGATACCATGCCAAGTTTCAACTTTTTCAGAGTTCATTTGTAGTGCTTTTCAATTTCCAGGTCATTTAGTTCTCAAAACAAATCATTGAATGCATGAAAAATAGCAAATGAAGGCAGAAATGGTTGAAAGTTGATGGCTTCGCTTTGAATGGTGCATACCGAATGCACAAAAAGTCTGGAGTTGTAATAAGTTTAAAGAAAATGAAATGCATTTGTAACAGATGAGTTTAATTTCGTCAAAAACCTGAGTACTTCGAAAGAGATTGTCCAGTTTGTAAACGAAGTGCATCCAGTTTTTGCCGTAACCCTCTCTACTTTTTTGAACAATCTATGTGGGTGAAATGATGATACCATGCCAAGTTTCAACTTTTTCAGAGTTCATTTGTAGTGCTTTTCAATTTCCAGGTCATTTAGTTCTCCAAACAAATCATTGAATGCATGAAAAATAGCAAATGAAGGCAGAAACAGTTGAAAGTCGATGGCGTCGCTTTAAATGGTGCATAGTGAATGCACAAAAAGTCTGGAGTTGTAATAAGTTTAAAAAAATGAAATGCCTTTGTAACAGATGAGTTTAATTTCGTCAGAAACCTGAATACTTCGAAAGAGATTGTCCAGTTTGTAAACGAAGTGCATCTAGTTTTTGCCGTAACCCTCTCTACTTTTTTAAACAATCTATGTGGGTGAAATGATGATACCATGCCAAGTTTCAACTTTTTCAAAGTTCATTTGTAGTGCTTTTCAATTTCCAGGTCATTTAGTTCTCAAAACAAATCATTGAATGGATGAAAAATAGCAAATGAAGGCAGAAATGGTTGAAAGTTGATGGCGTCGCTTTGAATGGTGCATACCGAATGCACAAGAAGTCGGGAGTTGTAATAAGTTTAAAAAAATGAAATGCCTTTGTAACAGATGAGTTTAATTTCGTCAGAAACCTGAATACTTCGAAAGAGATTGGCCAGTTTGTAAACGAAGTGCATCCAGTTTTTGCCGTAACCCTCTCTACTTTTTTAAACAATCTATGTGGGTGAAATGATGATACCATGCCAAGTTTCAACTTTTTCAGAGTTCATTTGTAGTGCTCTTCAATTTCCAGGTCATTTAGTTCTCAAAACAAATCATTGAATGCATGAAAAATAGCAAATGAAGGTAGAAATGGTTGAAAGTTGATGGCGTCGCTTTAAATGGTGCATAGTGAATGCACAAAAAGTCTGGAGTTGTAATAAGTTTAAAAAATGAAATGCCTTTGTAACAGATGAGTTTAATTTCGTCAGAAACCTGAATACTTAGAAAGAGATTGTCCAGTTTGTAAACGAAGTGCATCCAGTTTTTGCCGTAACCCTCTCTACTTTTTTAAACAATCTATGTGGGTGAAATGATGATACCATGCCAAGTTTCAACTTTTTCAAAGTTCATTTGTAGTGCTTTTCAATTTCCAGGTCATTTAGTTCTCAAAACAAATCATTGAATGCGTGAAAAATAGCAAATGAAGGCAGAAATGGTTGAAAGTTGATGGCGTCGCTTTGAATGGTGCATACCGAATGCACAAGAAGTCGGGAGTTGTAATAATTTTAAAAAAGTGAAATGCCTTTGTAACAGATGAGTTTAATTTCGTCAGAAACCTGAATACTTCGAAAGAGATTGGCCAGTTTGTAAACGAAGTGCATCCAGTTTTTGCCGTAACCCTCTCTACTTTTTTGAACAATCTATGTGGGTGAAATGATGATACCATGCCAAGTTTCAACTTTTTCAGAGTTCATTTGTAGTGCTTTTCAATTTCCAGGTCATTTAGTTCTCAAAACAAATCATTGAATGCATGAAAAATATCAAATGAAGGCAGAAATGGTTGAAAGTTGATGGCGTCGCTTTAAATGGCGCATACTGAATGCACAAGAAGTCGGGAGTTGTAATAAGTTTAAAGAAAATGAAATGCCTTTGCAACAGATGAGTTTAATTTCGTCCGAAACCTGAATACTTAGAAAGAGATTGTCCAGTTTGTAAACGAAGTGCATCCAGTTTTTGCCGTAACCCTCTCTACTTTTTTAAACAATCTATGTGGGTGAAATGATGATACCATGCCAAGTTTCAACTTTTTCAGAGTTCATTTGTAGTGCTTTTCAATTTCCAGGTCATTTAGTTCTCAAAACAAATCATTGAATGCATGAAAAATAGCAAATGAAGGCAGAAACGGTTGAAAGTTGATGGCGTCGCTTTGAATGGTGCATAGTGAATGCACAAAAAGTCTGGAGTTGTAATAAGTTTAAAAAAATGAAATGCCTTTGTAACAGATGAGTTTAATTTCGTCAGAAACCTGAATACTTCGAAAGAGATTGTCCAGTTTGTAAACGAAGTGCATCCAGTTTTTGCCGTAACCCTCTCTACTTTTTTAAACAATCTATGTGGGTGAAATGATGATACCATGCCAAGTTTCAACTTTTTCAGAGTTCATTTGTAGTGCTTTTCAATTTCCAGGTCATTTAGTTCTCAAAACAAATCATTGAATGCATGAAAAATAGCAAATGAAGGCAGAAATTGTTGAAAGTTGATGGCGTCGCTTTGAATGGTGCATACCGAATGCACAAAAAGTCTCGAGTTGTAATAAGTTTAAAAAAATGAAATGCCTTTGTAACAGATGAGTTTAATTTCGTCAGAAACCTGAATACTTCGAAAGAGATTGTCCAGTTTGTAAACGAAGTGCATCGAGTTTTTGCCGTAACCCTCTCTACTTTTTTGAACAATCTATGTGGGTGAAATGATGATACCATGCCAAGTTTCAACTTTTTCAGAGTTCATTTGTAGTGCTTTTCAATTTCCCGGTCATTTAGTTCTCAAAACAAATCATTGAATGCATGAAAAATAGCAAATGAAGGCAGAAACGGTTGAAAGTTGATGGCGTCGCTTTGAATGGTGCATAGTGAATGCACAAAAAGTCTGGAGTTGTAATAAGTTTAAAAAAATGAAATGCCGTTGTAACAGATGAGTTTAATTTCGTCAGAAACCTGAATACTTCGAAAGAGATTGTCCAGTTTGTAAACGAAGTGCATCGAGTTTTTGCGGTAACCCTATCTACTTTTTTGAACAATCTATGTGGGTGAAATGATGATACCATGCCAAGTTTCAACTTTTTCAGAGTTCATTTGTAGTGCTTTTCAATTTCCAGGTCATTTAGTTCTCAAAACAAATCATTGAATGCATGAAAAATAGCAAATGAAGGCAGAAACGGTTGAAAGTTGATGGCGTCGCTTTGAATGGTGCATAGTGAATGCACAAAAAGTCTGGAGTTGTAATAAGTTTAAAAAAATGAAATGCCTTTGTAACAGATGAGTTTAATTTCGTCAGAAACCTGAATACTTCGAAAGAGATTGTCCAGTTTGTAAACGAAGTGCATCCAGTTTTTCCCGTAACCCTGTCTACTTTTTTGAACAATCTATGTGGGTGAAATGATGATACCATGCCAAGTTTCAACTTTTTCAGAGTTCATTTGTAGTGCTTTTCAATTTCCAGGTCATTTAGTTCTCAAAACAAATCATTGAATGCATGAAAAATAGCAAATGAAGGCAGAAATTGTTGAAAGTTGATGGCGTCGCTTTGAATGGTGCATACCGAATGCACAAAAAGTCTCGAGTTGTAATAAGTTTAAAAAAATGAAATGCCTTTGTAACAGATGAGTTTAATTTCGTCAGAAACCTGAATACTTCGAAAGAGATTGTCCAGTTTGTAAACGAAGTGCATCGAGTTTTTGCCGTAACCCTCTCTACTTTTTTGAACAATCTATGTGGGTGAAATGATGATACCATGCCAAGTTTCAACTTTTTCAGAGTTCATTTGTAGTGCTTTTCAATTTCCCGGTCATTTAGTTCTCAAAACAAATCATTGAATGCATGAAAAATAGCAAATGAAGGCAGAAACGGTTGAAAGTTGATGGCGTCGCTTTGAATGGTGCATAGTGAATGCACAAAAAGTCTGGAGTTGTAATAAGTTTAAAAAAATGAAATGCCTTTGTAACAGATGAGTTTAATTTCGTCAGAAACCTGAATACTTCGAAAGAGATTGTCCAGTTTGTAAACGAAGTGCATCGAGTTTTTGCCGTAACCCTGTCTACTTTTTTGAACAATCTATGTGGGTGAAATGATGATACCATGCCAAGTTTCAACTTTTTCAGAGTTCATTTGTAGTGCTTTTCAATTTCCAGGTCATTTAGTTCTCAAAACAAATCATTGAATGCATGAAAAATAGCAAATGAAGGCAGAAACGGTTGAAAGTTGATGGCGTCGCTTTGAATGGTGCATAGTGAATGCACAAAAAGTCTGGAGTTGTAATAAGTTTAAAAAAATGAAATGCCTTTGTAACAGATGAGTTTAATTTCGTCAGAAACCTGAATACTTCGAAAGAGATTGTCCAGTTTGTAAACGAAGTGCATCCAGTTTTTGCCGTAACCCTGTCTACTTTTTTGAACAATCTATGTGGGTGAAATGATGATACCATGCCAAGTTTCAACTTTTTCAGAGTTCATTTGTAGTGCTTTTCAATTTCCAGGTCATTTAGTTCTCAAAACAAATCATTGAATGCATGAAAAATAGCAAATGAAGGCAGAAATTGTTGAAAGTTGATGGCGTCGCTTTGAATGGTGCATACCGAATGCACAAAAAGTCTGGAGTTGTAATAAGTTTAAAAAAATGAAATGCCTTTGTAACAGATGAGTTTAATTTCGTCAGAAACCTGAATACTTCGAAAGAGATTGTCCAGTTTGTAAACGAAGTGCATCCAGTTTTTGCCGTAATCCTCTCTACTTTTTTAAACAATATATGTGGGTGAAATGATGATACCATGCCAAGTTTCAACTTTTTCAGAGTTCATTTGTAGTGCTTTTCAATTTCCAGGTCATTTAGTTCTCAAAACAAATCATTGAATGCATGAAAAATAGCAAATGAAGGTAGAAATGGTTGAAAGTTGATGGCGTCGCTTTGAATGGTGCATACCGAATGCACAAAAAGTCTGGAGTTGTAATAAGTTTAAAAAAGTGAAATGCCTTTGTAACATATGAGTTTAATCTCGTCAGAAACCTGAATACTTCGAAAGTGATTGGCCAGTTTGTAAACGAAGTGCATCCAGTTTTTGCCGTAACCCTCTCTACTTTTTTGAACAAAATATGTGGGTGAAATGATGATACCATGCCAAGTTTCAACTTTTTCAGAGTTCATTTGTAGTGCTTTTCAATTTCCAGGTCATTTAGTTCTCAAAAGAAATCATTGAATGCATGAAAAATATCAAATGATGGCAGAAATGGTTGAAAGTTGATGGCGTCGCTTTGAATGGTGCATACTGAATGCACAAAATGTCTGGAGTTGTAATAAGTTTAAAAAAATGAAATGCCTTTTTAACAGATGAGTTTAATTTCGTTAGAAACCTGAATACTTGGAAAGAGATTGGCCAGTTTGTAAACGAAGTGCATCCAGTTTTTGCCGTAACCCTCTCTACTTTTTTGAACAATCTATGTGGGTGAAATGATGATACCATGCCAAGTTTCAACTTTTTCAGAGTTCATTTGTAGTGCTTTTCAATTTCTAGGTCATTTAGTTCTCCAAACAAATCATTGAATGCATGAAAAATAGCAAATGAAGGCAGAAACAGTTGAAAGTCGATGGCGTCGCTTTAAATGGTGCATAGTGAATGCACAAAAAGTCTGGAGTTGTAATAAGTTTAAAAAAATGAAATGCCTTTGTAACAGATGAGTTTAATTTCGTCAGAAACCTGAATACTTCGAAAGAGATTGTCCAGTTTGTAAACGAAGTGCATCCAGTTTTTGCCGTAAACCTCTCTACTTTTTTAAACAATCTATGTGGGTGAAATGATGATACCATGCCAAGTTTCAACTTTTTCAGAGTTCATTTGTAGTGCTCTTCAATTTCCAGGTCATTTAGTTCTCAAAACAAATCATTGAATGCATGAAAAATAGCAAATGAAGGTAGAAATGGTTGAAAGTTGATGGCGTCGCTTTAAATGGTGCATAGTGAATGCACAAAAAGTCTGGAGTTGTAATAAGTTTAAAAAATGAAATGCCTTTGTAACAGATGAGTTTAATTTCGTCAGAAACCTGAATACTTAGAAAGAGATTGTCCAGTTTGTAAACGAAGTGCATCCAGTTTTTGCCGTAACCCTCTCTACTTTTTTAAACAATCTATGTGGGTGAAATGATGATACCATGCCAAGTTTCAACTTTTTCAAAGTTCATTTGTAGTGCTTTTCAATTTCCAGGTCATTTAGTTCTCAAAACAAATCATTGAATGCATGAAAAATAGCAAATGAAGGCAGAAATGGTTGAAAGTTGATGGCGTCGCTTTGAATGGTGCATACCGAATGCACAAGAAGTCGGGAGTTGTAATAATTTTAAAAAAGTGAAATGCCTTTGTAACAGATGAGTTTAATTTCGTCAGAAACCTGAATACTTCGAAAGAGATTGGCCAGTTTGTAAACGAAGTGCATCCAGTTTTTGCCGTAACCCTCTCTACTTTTTTGAACAATCTATGTGGGTGAAATGATGATACCATGCCAAGTTTCAACTTTTTCAGAGTTCATTTGTAGTGCTTTTCAATTTCCAGGTCATTTAGTTCTCAAAACAAATCATTGAATGCATGAAAAATATCAAATGAAGGCAGAAATGGTTGAAAGTTGATGGCGTCGCTTTGAATGGCGCATACTGAATGCACAAGAAGTCGGGAGTTGTAATAAGTTTAAAGAAAATGAAATGCATTTGCAACAGATGAGTTTAATTTCGTCAAAAACCTGAGTACTTCGAAAGAGATTGTCCAGTTTGTAAACGAAGTGCATCCAGTTTTTGCCGTAACCCTCTCTACTTTTTGAACAATCTATGTGGGTGAAATGATGATACCATGCCAAGTTTCAACTTTTTCAGAGTTCATTTGTAGTGCTTTTCAATTTCTAGGTCATTTAGTTCTCCAAACAAATCATTGAATGCATGAAAAATAGCAAATGAAGGCAGAAACAGTTGAAAGTTGATGGCGTCGCTTTAAATGGTGCATAGTGAATGCACAAAAAGTCTGGAGTTGTAATAAGTTTAAAAAAAATGAAATGCCTTTGTAACAGATGAGTTTAATTTCGTCAGAAACCTGAATACTTCGAAAGAGATTGTCCAGTTTGTAAATGAAGTGCATCCAGTTTTTGCCGTAACCCTCTCTACTTTTTTAAACAATCTATGTGGGTGAAATGATGATACCATGCCAAGTTTCAACTTTTTCAGAGTTCATTTGTAGTGCTCTTCAATTTCCAGGTCATTTAGTTCTCAAAACAAATCATTGAATGCATGAAAAATAGCAAATGAAGGTAGAAATGGTTGAAAGTTGATGGCGTCGCTTTAAATGGTGCATAGTGAATGCACAAAAAGTCTGGAGTTGTAATAAGTTTAAAAAATGAAATGCCTTTGTAACAGATGAGTTTAATTTCGTCAGAAACCTGAATACTTCGAAAGAGATTGTCCAGTTTGTAAACGAAGTGCATCCAGTTTTTGCCGTAAACCTCTCTACTTTTTTGAACAATCTATGTGGGTGAAATGATGATACCATGCCAAGTTTCAACTTTTTCAGAGTTCATTTGTAGTGCTCTTCAATTTCCAGGTCATTTAGTTCTCAAAACAAATCATTGAATGCATGAAAAATAGCAAATGAAGGTAGAAATGGTTGAAAGTTGATGGCGTCGCTTTAAATGGTGCATAGTGAATGCACAAAAAGTCTGGAGTTGTAATAAGTTTAAAAAATGAAATGCCTTTGTAACAGATGAGTTTAATTTCGTCAGAAACCTGAATACTTCGAAAGAGATTGTCCAGTTTGTAAACGAAGTGCATCCAGTTTTTTCCGTAAACCTCTCTACTTTTTTAAACAATCTATGTGGGTGAAATGATGATACCATGCCAAGTTTCAACTTTTTCAGAGTTCATTTGTAGTGCTCTTCAATTTCCAGGTCATTTAGTTCTCAAAACAAATCATTGAATGCATGAAAAATAGCAAATGAAGGTAGAAATGGTTGAAAGTTGATGGCGTCGCTTTAAATGGTGCATAGTGAATGCACAAAAAGTCTGGAGTTGTAATAAGTTTAAAAAATGAAATGCCTTTGTAACAGATGAGTTTAATTTCGTCAGAAACCTGAATACTTAGAAAGAGATTGTCCAGTTTGTAAACGAAGTGCATCCAGTTTTTGCCGTAACCCTCTCTACTTTTTTAAACAATCTATGTGGGTGAAATGATGATACCATGCCAAGTTTCAACTTTTTCAGAGTTCATTTGTAGTGCTTTTCAATTTCCAGGTCATTTAGTTCTCAAAACAAATCATTGAATGCATGAAAAATAGCAAATGAAGGCAGAAACGGTTGAAAGTTGATGGCGTCGCTTTGAATGGTGCATACCGAATGCACAAAAAGTCGGGAGTTGTAATAAGTTTAAAAAAGTGAAATGCCTTTGTAACAGATGAGTTTAATCTCGTCAGAAACCTGAATACTTCGAAAGAGATTGGCCAGTTTGTAAACGAAGTGTATCCAGTTTTTGCCGTAACCCTCTCTACTTTTTTGAACAATCTATGTGGGTGAAATGATGATACCATGCCAAGTTTCAACTTTTTCAGAGTTCATTTGTAGTGCTTTTCAATTTCCAGGTCATTTAGTTCTCAAAACAAATCATTGAATGCATGAAAAATAGCAAATGAAGGCAGAAACGGTTGAAAGTTGATGGCGTCGCTTTGAATGGTGCATAGTGAATGCACAAAAAGTCTGGAGTTGTAATAAGTTTAAAAAAGTGAAATGCCTTTGTAACAGATGAGTTTAATTTCGTCAGAAACCTGAATACTTCGAAAGAGATTGGCCAGTTTGTAAACGAAGTGCATCCAGTTTTCGCCGTAACCCTCTCTACTTTTTTGAACAATCTATGTGGGTGAAATGATGATGCCATGCCAAGTTTCAACTTTTTCAGAGTTCATTTGTAGTGCTTTTCAATTTCCAGGTCATTTAGTTCTCAAAACAAATCATTGAATGCATGAAAAATAGCAAATGAAGGCAGAAATTGTTGAAAGTTGATGGCGTCGCTTTGAATGGTGCATACCGAATGCACAAAAAGTCTCGATTTGTAATAAGTTTAAAAAAATGAAATGCCTTTATAACAGATGAGTTTAATTTCGTCAGAAACCTGAATACTTCGAAAGAGATTGTCCAGTTTGTAAACGAAGTGCATCCAGTTTTTGCCGTAACCCTCTCTACTTTTTTAAACAATCTATGTGGGTGAAATGATGATACCATGCCAAGTTTCAACTTTTTCAGAGTTCATTTGTAGTGCTTTTCAATTTCCAGGTCATTTAGTTCTCAAAACAAATCATTGAATGCATGAAAAATAGCAAATGAAGGCAGAAATTGTTGAAAGTTGATGGCGTCGCTTTGAATGGTGCATACCGAATGCACAAAAAGTCTCGAGTTGTAATAAGTTTAAAAAAATGAAATGCCTTTGTAACAGATGAGTTTAATTTCGTCAGAAACCTGAATACTTCGAAAGAGATTGTCCAGTTTGTAAACGAAGTGCATCGAGTTTTTGCCGTAACCCTCTCTACTTTTTTAAACAATCTATGTGGGTGAAATGATGATACCATGCCAAGTTTCAACTTTTTCAGAGTTCATTTGTAGTGCTTTTCAATTTCCAGGTCATTTAGTTCTCAAAACAAATCATTGAATGCATGAAAAATAGCAAATGAAGGCAGAAATTGTTGAAAGTTGATGGCGTCGCTTTGAATGGTGCATACCGAATGCACAAAAAGTCTGGAGTTGTAATAAGTTTAAAAAAACTGAAATGCCTTTGTAACAGATGAGTTTAATTTCGTCAGAAACCTGAATACTTCGAAAGAGATTGTCCAGTTTGTAAACGAAGTGCATCCAGTTTTTGCCGTAATCCTCTCTACTTTTTTAAACAATCTATGTGGGTGAAATGATGATACCATGCCAAGTTTCAACTTTTTCAGAGTTCATTTGTAGTGCTTTTCAATTTCCAGGTCATTTAGTTCTCAAAACAAATCATTGAATGCATGAAAAATAGCAAATGAAGGTAGAAATGGTTGAAAGTTGATGGCGTCGCTTTGAATGGTGCATACTGAATGCACAAAAAGTCTGGAGTTGTAATAAGTTTAAAAAAGTGAAATGCCTTTGTAACATATGAGTTTAATCTCGTCAGAAACCTGAATACTTCGAAAGTGATTGGCCAGTTTGTAAACGAAGTGCATCCAGTTTTTGCCGTAACCCTCTCTACTTTTTTGAACAATCTATGTGGGTGAAATGATGATACCATGCCAAGTTTCAACTTTTTCAGAGTTCATTTGTAGTGCTTTTCAATTTCCAGGTCATTTAGTTCTCAAAAGAAATCATTGAATGCATGAAAAATATCAAATGATGGCAGAAATGGTTGAAAGTTGATGGCGTCGCTTTGAATGGTGCATACTGAATGCACAAAATGTCTGGAGTTGTAATAAGTTTAAAAAAATGAAATGCCTTTGTAACAGATGAGTTTAATTTCGTCAGAAACCTGAATACTTGGAAAGAGATTGGCCAGTTTGTAAACGAAGTGCATCCAGTTTTTGCCGTAACCCTCTCTACTTTTTTGAACAATCTATGTGGGTGAAATGATGATACCATGCCAAGTTTCAACTTTCTCAGAGTTCATTTGTAGTGCTTTTAAATTTCCAGGTCATTTAGTTCTCAAAACAAATCATTGAATGCATGAAAAATAGCAAATGAAGGCAGAAATGGTTGAAAGTTGATGGCGTCGCTTTGAATGGTGCATAGTGAATGCACAAAAAGTCTGGAGATGTAATAAGTTTAAAAAAATGAAATGCCTTTGTAACAGATGAGTTTAAATTCGTCAGAAACCTGAATACTTCGAAAGAAATTGTCCAGTTTGTAAACGAAGTGCATCCAGTTTTTGCCGTAACCCTCTCTACTTTTTTGAACAATCTATGTGGGTGAAATGATGATACCATGCCAAGTTTCAACTTTTTCAGAGTTCATTTGTAGTGCTTTTCAATTTCCAGGTCATTTAGTTCTCAAAACAAATCATTGAATGCATGAAAAATATCAAATAAAGGCAGAAATGGTTGAAAGTTGATGGCGTCGCTTTGAATGGTGCATACTGAATGCACAAAAAGTCTGGAGTTGTAATAAGTTTAAAAAAATGAAATGCATTTGTAACAGATGAGTTTAATTTCGTCAGAAACCTGAATACTTCAAAAGAGATTGTCCAGTTTGTAAACGAAGTGCATCCAGTTTTTGCCGTAACCCTCTCTACTTTTTTGAACAATCTATGTGGGTGAAATGATGATACCATGCCAAGTTTCAACTTTTTCAGAGTTCATTTGTAGTGCTTTTCAATTTCCAGGTCATTTAGTTCTCCAAACAAATCATTGAATGCATGAAAAATAGCAAATGAAGGCAGAAACGGTTGAAAGTTGATGGCGTCGCTTTGAATGGTGCATAGTGAATGCACAAAAAGTCTGGAGCTGTAATAAGTTTAAAAAAATGAAATGCCTTTGTAACAGATGAGTTTAATTTCGTCAGAAACCTGAATACTTCGAAAGAGATTGTCCAGTTTGTAAACGAAGTGCATCCAGTTTTTGCCGTAACCCTCTCTACTTTTTTAAACAATCTATGTGGGTGAAATGATGATACCATGCCAAGTTTCAACTTTTTCAGAGTTCATTTGTAGTGCTTTTCAATTTCCAGGTCATTTAGTTCTCAAAACAAATCATTGAATGCATGAAAAATATCAAATGATGGCAGAAATGGTTGAAAGTTGAAGGCATCGCTTTGAATGGTGCATACCGAATGCACCAAAAGTCGGGAGTTGTAATAAGTTTAAAAAAGTGAAATGCCTTTGTAACAGATGAGTTTAATTTCGTCAGAAACCTGAATACTTCGAAAGAGATTGGCCAGTTTGTAAACGAAGTGCATCCAGTTTTTGCCGTAACCCTCTCTACTTTTTTGAACAATCTATGTGGGTGAAATGATGATACCATGCCAAGTTTCAACTTTTTCAGAGTTCATTTGTAGTGCTTTTAAATTTCCAGGTCATTTAGTTCTCAAAACAAATCATTGAATGCATGAAAAATAACAAATGAAGGCAGAAATGGTTGAAAGTTGATGGCGTCGCTTTGAATGGTGCATAGTGAATGCACAAAATGTCTGGAGTTGTAATAAGTTTAAAAAAATGAAATGCCTTTGTAACAGATGAGTTTAATTTCGTCAGAAACCTGAATACTTCGAAAGAGATTGTCCAGTTTGTAAACGAAGTGCATCCACTTTTTGCCGTAACCCTCTCTACTTTTTTGAACAATCTATGTGGGTGAAATGATGATACCATGCCAAGTTTCAACTTTTTCAGAGTTGATTTGTAGTGCTTTTCAATTTCCAGGTCATTTAGTTCTCAAAACAAATCATTGAATGCATGAAAAATAGCAAATGAAGGCAGAAACGGTTGAAAGTTGATGGCGTCGCTTTGAATGGTGCATACCGAATGCACAAAAAGTCGGGAGTTGTAATAAGTTTAAAAAAGTGAAATGCCTTTGTAACAGATGAGTTTAATCTCGTCAGAAACCTGAATACTTCGAAAGAGATTGGCCAGTTTGTAAACGAAGTGTATCCAGTTTTTGCCGTAACCCTCTCTACTTTTTTGAACAATCTATGTGGGTGAAATGATGATACCATGCCAAGTTTCAACTTTTTCAGAGTTCATTTGTAGTGCTTTTCAATTTCCAGGTCATTTAGTTCTCAAAACAAATCATTGAATGCATGAAAAATAGCAAATGAAGGCAGAAATTGTTGAAAGTTGATGGCGTCGCTTTGAATGGTGCATAGTGAATGCACAAAAAGTCTCGATTTGTAATAAGTTTAAAAAAATGAAATGCCTTTGTAACAGATGAGTTTAATTTCGTCAGAAACCTGAATACTTCGAAAGAGATTGTCCAGTTTGTAAACGAAGTGCATCCAGTTTTTGCCGTAACCCTCTCTACTTTTTTAAACAATCTATGTGGGTGAAATGATGATACCATGCCAAGTTTCAACTTTTTCAGAGTTCATTTGTAGTGCTTTTCAATTTCCAGGTCATTTAGTTCTCAAAACAAATCATTGAATGCATGAAAAATAGCAAATGAAGGCAGAAATTGTTGAAAGTTGATGGCGTCGCTTTGAATGGTGCATACCGAATGCACAAAAAGTCTCGAGTTGTAATAAGTTTAAAAAAATGAAATGCCTTTGTAACAGATGAGTTTAATTTCGTCAGAAACCTGAATACTTCGAAAGAGATTGTCCAGTTTGTAAACGAAGTGCATCGAGTTTTTGCCGTAACCCTCTCTACTTTTTTGAACAATCTATGTGGGTGAAATGATGATACCATGCCAAGTTTCAACTTTTTCAGAGTTCATTTGTAGTGCTTTTCAATTTCCAGGTCATTTAGTTCTCAAAACAAATCATTGAATGCATGAAAAATAGCAAATGAAGGCAGAAACGGTTGAAAGTTGATGGCGTCGCTTTGAATGGTGCATAGTGAATGCACAAAAAGTCTGGAGTTGTAATAAGTTTAAAAAAATGAAATGCCTTTGTAACAGATGAGTTTAATTTCGTCAGAAACCTGAATACTTCGAAAGAGATTGTCCAGTTTGTGAACGAAGTGCATCCAGTTTTTGCCGTAACCCTCTCTACTTTTTTGAACAATCTATGTGGGTGAAATGATGATACCATGCCAAGTTTCAACTTTTTCAGAGTTCATTTTTAGTGCTTTTCAATTTCCAGGTCATTTAGTTCTCAAAACAAATCATTGAATGCATGAAAAATATCAAATGAAGGCAGAAATGGTTGAAAGTTGATGGCGTCGCTTTGAATGGTGCATACCGAATGCACAAAAAGTCGGGAGTTGTAATAAGTTTAAAAAAGTGAAATGCCTTTGTAACATATGAGTTTAATCTCGTCAGAAACCTGAATACTTCGAAAGAGATTGGCCAGTTTGTAAAAGAAGTGCATCCAGTTGTTGCCGTAACCCTCTCTACTTTTTTGAGCAATAAATGTGGGTGAAATGATGATACCATGCCAAGTTTCAACTTTTTCAGAGTTCATTTGTAGTGCTTTTCAATTTCCAGGTCATTTAGTTCTCAAAACAAATCATTGAATGCATGAAAAATATCAAACGAAGGCAGAAATGGTTGAAAGTTGATGGCGTCGCTTTGAGTGGTGCATACTGAATGCACAAAAAGTCTCGAGTTGTAATAAGTTTAAAAAAATGAAATGCATTTGTAACAGATGAGTTTAATTTCGTCAAAAACTTGAATACTTCGAAAGAGATTGGCCAGTTTGTAAACGAAGTGCATCCAGTTTTTGCCGTAACCCTCTCTACTTTTTTGAACAATCTATGTGGGTGAAATGATGATACCATGCCATGTTTCAACTTTTTCAGAGTTCATTTGTAGTGCTTTTCAATTTCTAGGTCATTTAGTTCTCAAAACAAATCATTGAATGCATGAAAAATAGCAAATGAAGGCAGAAATGGTTGAAAGTTGATGGCGTCGCTTTGAATGGTGCATAGTGAATGCACAAAAAGTCTGGAGTTGTAATAAGTTTAAAAAAATGAAATGCCTTTGTAACAGATGAGTTTAATTTCGTCAGAAACCTGAATACTTCGAAAGAGATTGTCCAGTTTGTAAACGAAGTGCATCCAGTTTTTGCCGTAACCCTCTCTACTTTTTTGAACAATCTATGTGGGTGAAATGATGATACCATGCCAAGTTTCAACTTTTTCAGAGTTCATTTGTAGTGCTTTTCAATTTCCGGTCATTTAGTTCTCAAAACAAATCATTGAATGCATGAAAAATAGCAGATGAAGGCAGAAATGGTTGAAAGTTGATGGCGTCGCTTTGAATGGTGCATAGTGAATGCACAAAAAGTCTGGAGTTGTAATAAGTTTAAAAAAATGAAATGCATTTGTAACAGATGAGTTTAATTTCGTCAGAAACCTGAATACTTCGAAAGAGATTGGCCAGTTTGTAAACGAAGTGCATCCAGTTTTTGCCGTAACCCTCTCTACTTTTTTGAACAATCTATGTGGGTGAAATGATGATACCATGCCAAGTTTCAACTTTTTCAGAGTTGATTTGTAGTGCTTTTCAATTTCCAGGTCATTTAGTTCTCAAAACAAATCATTGAATGCATGAAAAATAGCAAATGAAGGCAGAAACGGTTGAAAGTTGATGGCGTCGCTTTGAATGGTGCATACCGAATGCACAAAAAGTCGGGAGTTGTAATAAGTTTAAAAAAGTGAAATGCCTTTGTAACAGATGAGTTTAATCTCGTCAGAAACCTGAATACTTCGAAAGAGATAGGCCAGTTTGTAAACGAAGTGTATCCAGTTTTTGCCGTAACCCTCTCTACTTTTTTGAACAATCTATGTGGGTGAAATGATGATACCATGCCAAGTTTCAACTTTTTCAGAGTTCATTTGTAGTGCTTTTCAATTTCCAGGTCATTTAGTTCTCAAAACAAATCATTGAATGCATGAAAAATAGCAAATGAAGGCAGAAATTGTTGAAAGTTGATGGCGTCGCTTTGAATGGTGCATACCGAATGCACAAAAAGTCTCGATTTGTAATAAGTTTAAAAAAATGAAATGCCTTTGTAACAGATGAGTTTAATTTCGTCAGAAACCTGAATACTTCGAAAGAGATTGTCCAGTTTGTAAACGAAGTGCATCCAGTTTTTGCCGTAACCCTCTCTACTTTTTTAAACAATCTATGTGGGTGAAATGATGATACCATGCCAAGTTTCAACTTTTTCAGAGTTCATTTGTAGTGCTTTTCAATTTCCAGGTCATTTAGTTCTCAAAACAAATCATTGAATGCATGAAAAATAGCAAATGAAGGCAGAAATTGTTGAAAGTTGATGGCGTCGCTTTGAATGGTGCATACCGAATGCACAAAAAGTCTCGAGTTGTAATAAGTTTAAAAAAATGAAATGCCTTTGTAACAGATGAGTTTAATTTCGTCAGAGTTCATTTGTAGTGCTTTTCAATTTCTAGGTCATTTAGTTCTCAAAACAAATCATTGAATGCATGAAAAATAGCAAATGAAGGCAGAAATGGTTGAAAGTTGATGGCGTCGCTTTGAATGGTGCATAGTGAATGCACAAAATGTCTGGAGTTGTAATAAGTTTAAAAAAATGAAATGCCTTTGTAACAGATGAGTTTAATTTCGTCAGAAACCTGAATACTTCGAAAGAGATTGTCCAGTTTGTAAACGAAGTGCATCCAGTTTTTGCCGTAACCCTCTCTACTTTTTTGAACAATCTATGTGGGTGAAATGATGATACCATGCCAAGTTTCAACTTTTTCAGAGTTCATTTGTAGTGCTTTTCAATTTCCGGTCATTTAGTTCTCAAAACAAATCATTGAATGCATGAAAAATAGCAGATGAAGGCAGAAATGGTTGAAAGTTGATGGCGTCGCTTTGAATGGTGCATAGTGAATGCACAAAAAGTCTGGAGTTGTAATAAGTTTAAAAAAATGAAATGCATTTGTAACAGATGAGTTTAATTTCGTCAGAAACCTGAATACTTCGAAAGAGATTGGCCAGTTTGTAAACGAAGTGCATCCAGTTTTTGCCGTAACCCTCTCTACTTTTTTGAACAATCTATGTGGGTGAAATGATGATACCATGCCAAGTTTCAACTTTTTCAGAGTTGATTTGTAGTGCTTTTCAATTTCCAGGTCATTTAGTTCTCAAAACAAATCATTGAATGCATGAAAAATAGCAAATGAAGGCAGAAACGGTTGAAAGTTGATGGCGTCGCTTTGAATGGTGCATACCGAATGCACAAAAAGTCGGGAGTTGTAATAAGTTTAAAAAAGTGAAATGCCTTTGTAACAGATGAGTTTAATCTCGTCAGAAACCTGAATACTTCGAAAGAGATTGGCCAGTTTGTAAACGAAGTGCATCCAGTTTTTGCCGTAACCCTCTCTACTTTTTTGAACAATCTATGTGGGTGAAATGATGATACCATGCCAAGTTTCAACTTTTTCAGAGTTCATTTGTAGTGCTTTTCAATTTCCAGGTCATTTAGTTCTCAAAACAAATCATTGAATGCATGAAAAATAGCAAATGAAGGCAGAAATTGTTGAAAGTTGATGGCGTCGCTTTGAATGGTGCATACCGAATGCACAAAAAGTCTCGATTTGTAATAAGTTTAAAAAAATGAAATGCCTTTGTAACAGATGAGTTTAATTTCGTCAGAAACCTGAATACTTCGAAAGAGATTGTCCAGTTTGTAAACGAAGTGCATCCAGTTTTTGCCGTAACCCTCTCTACTTTTTTAAACAATCTATGTGGGTGAAATGATGATACCATGCCAAGTTTCAACTTTTTCAGAGTTCATTTGTAGTGCTTTTCAATTTCCAGGTCATTTAGTTCTCAAAACAAATCATTGAATGCATGAAAAATAGCAAATGAAGGCAGAAATTGTTGAAAGTTGATGGCGTCGCTTTGAATGGTGCATACCGAATGCACAAAAAGTCTCGAGTTGTAATAAGTTTAAAAAAATGAAATGCCTTTGTAACAGATGAGTTTAATTTCGTCAGAAACCTGAATACTTTGAAAGTTGATGGCGTCGCTTTGAATGGTGCATAGTGAATGCACAAAAAGTCTGGAGTTGTAATAAGTTTAAAAAAATGAAATGCCTTTGTAACAGATGAGTTTAATTTCGTCAGAAACCTGAATACTTCGAAAGAGATTGTCCAGTTTGTAAACGAAGTGCATCCAGTTTTTGCCGTAACCCTCTCTACTTTTTTGAACAATCTATGTGGGTGAAATGATGATACCATGCCAAGTTTCAACTTTTTCAGAGTTCATTTGTAGTGCTTTTCAATTTCCGGTCATTTAGTTCTCAAAACAAATCATTGAATGCATGAAAAATAGCAGATGAAGGCAGAAATGGTTGAAAGTTGATGGCGTCGCTTTGAATGGTGCATAGTGAATGCACAAAAAGTCTGGAGTTGTAATAAGTTTAAAAAAATGAAATGCATTTGTAACAGATGAGTTTAATTTCGTCAGAAACCTGAATACTTCGAAAGAGATTGGCCAGTTTGTAAACGAAGTGCATCCAGTTTTTGCCGTAACCCTCTCTACTTTTTTAAACAATCTATGTGGGTGAAATGATGATACCATGCCAATTTTCAACTTTTTTAGAGTTCATTTGTAGTGCTTTTCAATTTCCAGGTCATTTAGTTCTCAAAACAAATCATTGAATGCATGAAAAATAGCAAATGATGGCAGAAATGGTTGAAAGTTGATGGCGTCGCTTTGAATGGTGCATACCGAATGCACAAAAAGTCGGGAGTTGTAATAAGTTTAAAAAAGTGAAATGCCTTTGTAACAGATGAGTTTAATCTCGTCAGAAACCTGAATACTTCGAAAGAGATTGGGCAGTTTGTAAACGAAGTGCATCCAGTTTTTGCCGTAACCCTCTCTACTTTTTTGAACAATCTATGTGGGTGAAATGATGATACCATGCCAAGTTTCAACTTTTTCAGAGTTCATTTGTAGTGCTTTTCAATTTCCAGGTCATTTAGTTCTCAAAACAAATCATTGAATGCATGAAAAATAACAAATGAAGGCAGAAATGGTTGAAAGTTGATGGCGTCGCTTTGAATGGTGCATAGTGAATGCACAAAATGTCTGGAGTTGTAATAAGTTTAAAAAAATGAAATGCCTTTGTAACAGATGAGTTTAATTTCGTCACAAACCTGAATACTTCGAAAGAGATTGTCCAGTTTGTAAACGAAGTGCATCCAGTTTTTGCCGTAACCCTCTCTACTTTTTTAAACAATCTATGTGGGTGAAATGATGATACCATGCCAATTTTCAACTTTTTCAGAGTTCATTTGTAGTGCTTTTCAATTTCCAGGTCATTTAGTTCTCAAAACAAATCATTGAATGCATGAAAAATAGCAAATGATGGCAGAAATGGTTGAAAGTTGATGGCGTCGCTTTGAATGGTGCATACCGAATGCACAAAAAGTCGGGAGTTGTAATAAGTTTAAAAAAGTGAAATGCCTTTGTAACAGATGAGTTTAATCTCGTCAGAAACCTGAATACTTCGAAAGAGATTGGGCAGTTTGTAAACGAAGTGCATCCAGTTTTTGCCGTAACCCTCTCTACTTTTTTGAACAATCTATGTGGGTGAAATGATGATACCATGCCAAGTTTCAACTTTTTTAGAGTTCATTTGTAGTGCTTTTCAATTTCCAGGTCATTTAGTTCTCAAAACAAATCATTGAATGCATGAAAAATAGCAAATGAAGGCAGAAATGGTTGAAAGTTGATGGCGTCGCTTTGAATGGTGCATACCGAATGCACAGAAAGTCGGGAGTTGTAATAAGTTTAAAAAAGTGAAATGCCTTTGTAACAGATGAGTTTAATTTCGTCAGAAACCTGAATACTTCGAAAGAGATTGTCCAGTTTGTAAACGAAGTGCATCCAGTTTTTGCCGTAACCCTCTCTACTTTTTTGAACAATCTATGTGGGTGAAATGATGATACCATGCCAAGTTTCAACTTTTTCAGAGTTCATTTGTAGTGCTTTTCAATTTCCAGGTTATTTAGTTCTCAAACCAAATCATTGAATGCATGAAAAATAGCAAATGAAGGCAGAAACGGTTGAAAGTTGATGGCGTCACTTTGAATGATGCATAGTGAATGCACAAAAAGTCTGGAGTTGTAATAAGTTTAAAAAAATGAAATGCCTTTGTAACAGATGAGTTTAATTTCGTCAGAAACCTGAATACTTCGAAAGAGATTGTCCAGTTTGTAAACGAAGTGCATCCAGTTTTTGCCGTAACCCTCTCTACTTTTTTAAAAAATCTATGTGGGTGAAATGCTGATACCATGCCAAGTTTCAACTTTTTCAGAGTTCATTTGTAGTGCTTTTCAATTTCCAGGTCATTTAGTTCTCAAAACAAATCATTGAATGCATGAAAAATAGCAGATGA
This sequence comes from Triticum urartu, assembly GCF_056163025.1. Classification (NCBI taxonomy): domain Eukaryota; kingdom Viridiplantae; phylum Streptophyta; class Magnoliopsida; order Poales; family Poaceae; genus Triticum; species Triticum urartu. The sequence continues at coordinate 15,870,730 of NC_141879.1, forward strand.
AGGCAAAAATGGTTGAAAGTTGATGGCGTCGCTTTGAATGGTGCATAGTGAATGCACAAAAAGTCTGGAGTTGTAATAAGTTTAAAAAAATGAAATGCCTTTGTAACAGATGAGTTTAATTTCGTCACAAACCTGAATACTTCGAAAGAGATTGTCCAGTTTGTAAACGAAGTGCATCCAGTTTTTGCCGTAACCCTCTCTACTTTTTTAAACAATCTATGTGGGTGAAATGATGATACCATGCCAAGTTTCAACTTTTTCAGAGTTCATTTGTAGTGCTTTTCAATTTCCAGGTCATTTAGTTCTCAAAACAAATCATTGAATGCATGAAAAATAGCAAATGAAGGCAGAAATGGTTGAAAGTTGATGGCGTCGCTTTGAATGGTGCATACCGAATGCACAAAAAGTCGGGAGTTGTAATAAGTTTAAAAAAGTGAAATGCCTTTGTAACAGATGAGTTTAATCTCGTCAGAAACCTGAATACTTCGAAAGAGATTGGCCAGTTTGTAAACGAAGTGCATCCAGTTTTTGCCGTAACCCTCTCTACTTTTTTGAACAATCTATGTGGGTGAAATGATGATACCATGCCAAGTTTCAACTTTTTCAGAGTTCATTTGTAGTGCTTTTCAATTTCCAGGTCATTTAGTTCTCAAAACAAATCATTGAATGCATGAAAAATAGCAAATGAAGGCAGAAATGGTTGAAAGTTGATGGCATTGCTTTGAATGGTGCATACCGAGTGCACAAAAAGTCGGGAGTTGTAATAAGTTTAAAAAAGTGAAATGCCTTTGTAACAGATGAGTTTAATCTCGTCAGAAACCTGAATACTTCGAAAGAGATTGTCCAGTTTGTAAACGAAGTGCATCCAGTTTTTGCCGTAACCCTCTCTACTTTTTTAAACAATCTATGTGCGTGAAATGATGATACCATGCCAAGTTTCAACTTTTTCAGAGTTCATTTGTAGTGCTTTTCCATTTCCAGGTCATTTAGTTCTGAAAACAAATCATTGAATGCATGAAAAATAGCAAATGAAGGCAGAAATGGTTGAAAGTTGATGGCGTCGCTTTGAATGGTGCATACCGAATGCACAAAAAGTCGGGAGTTGTAATAAGTTTAAAAAAATGAAATGCCTTTGTAACAGATGAGTTTAATTTCGTCAGAAACCTGAATACTTCGAAAGAGATTGTCCAGTTTGTAAACGAAGTGCATCCAGTTTTTGCCGTAACCCTCTCTACTTTTTTAAACAATCTATGTGGGTGAAATGCTGATACCATGCCAAGTTTCAACTTTTTCAGAGTTCATTTGTAGTGCTTTTCAATTTCCAGGTCATTTAGTTCTCAAAACAAATCATTGAATGCATGAAAAATAGCTAATGAAGGCAGAAATGGTTGAAAGTTGATGGCATTGCTTTGAATGGTGCATACCGAGTGCACAAAAAGTCGGGAGTTGTAATAAGTTTAAAAAAGTGAAATGCCTTTGTAACAGATGAGTTTAATCTCGTCAGAGACCTGAATACTTCGAAAGAGATTGTCCAGTTTGTAAACGAAGTGCATCCAGTTTTTGCCGTAACCCTCTCTACTTTTTTAAACAATCTATGTGGGTGAAATGATGATACCATGCCAAGTTTCAACTTTTTCAGAGTTCATTTGTAGTGCTTTTCCATTTCCAGGTCATTTAGTTCTGAAAACAAATCATTGAATGCATGAAAAATAGCAAATGAAGGCAGAAATGGTTGAAAGTTGATGGCGTCGCTTTGAATGGTGCATACCGAATGCACAAAAAGTCGGGAGTTGTAATAAGTTTAAAAAAGTGAAATGCCTTTGTAACAGATGAGTTTAATCTCGTCAGAAACCTGAATACTTCGAAAGAGATTGGCCAGTTTGTAAACGAAGTGCATCCAGTTTTTGCCGTAACCCTCTCTACTTTTTTGAACAATCTATGTGGGTGAAATGATGATACCATGCCAAGTTTCAACTTTTTCAGAGTTCATTTGTAGTGCTTTTCAATTTCCAGGTCATTTAGTTCTCAAAACAAATCATTGAATGCATGAAAAATAGCAAATGAAGGCAGAAATGGTTGAAAGTTGATGGCATTGCTTTGAATGGTGCATACCGAGTGCACAAAAAGTCGGGAGTTGTAATAAGTTTAAAAAAGTGAAATGCCTTTGTAACAGATGAGTTTAATCTCGTCAGAAACCTGAATACTTCGAAAGAGATTGTCCAGTTTGTAAACGAAGTGCATCCAGTTTTTGCCGTAACCCTCTCTACTTTTTTAAACAATCTATGTGCGTGAAATGATGATACCATGCCAAGTTTCAACTTTTTCAGAGTTCATTTGTAGTGCTTTTCCATTTCCAGGTCATTTAGTTCTGAAAACAAATCATTGAATGCATGAAAAATAGCAAATGAAGGCAGAAATGGTTGAAAGTTGATGGCGTCGCTTTGAATGGTGCATACCGAATGCACAAAAAGTCGGGAGTTGTAATAAGTTTAAAAAAATGAAATGCCTTTGTAACAGATGAGTTTAATTTCGTCAGAAACCTGAATACTTCGAAAGAGATTGTCCAGTTTGTAAACGAAGTGCATCCAGTTTTTGCCGTAACCCTCTCTACTTTTTTAAACAATCTATGTGGGTGAAATGCTGATACCATGCCAAGTTTCAACTTTTTCAGAGTTCATTTGTAGTGCTTTTCAATTTCCAGGTCATTTAGTTCTCAAAACAAATCATTGAATGCATGAAAAATAGCTAATGAAGGCAGAAATGGTTGAAAGTTGATGGCATTGCTTTGAATGGTGCATACCGAGTGCACAAAAAGTCGGGAGTTGTAATAAGTTTAAAAAAGTGAAATGCCTTTGTAACAGATGAGTTTAATCTCGTCAGAGACCTGAATACTTCGAAAGAGATTGTCCAGTTTGTAAACGAAGTGCATCCAGTTTTTGCCGTAACCCTCTCTACTTTTTTAAACAATCTATGTGGGTGAAATGATGATACCATGCCAAGTTTCAACTTTTTCAGAGTTCATTTGTAGTGCTTTTCCATTTCCAGGTCATTTAGTTCTGAAAACAAATCATTGAATGCATGAAAAATAGCAAATGAAGGCAGAAATGGTTGAAAGTTGATGGCGTCGCTTTGAATGGTGCATACCGAATGCACAAAAAGTCGGGAGTTGTAATAAGTTTAAAAAAGTGAAATGCCTTTGTAACAGATGAGTTTAATCTCGTGAGAAACCTGAATACTTGGAAAGAGATTGGCCAGTTTGTAAACGAAGTGCATACAGTTTTTGCCGTAACCCTCTCTACTTTTTTGAACAATCTATGTGGGTGAAATGATGATACCATGCCAAGTTTCAACTTTTTCAGAGTTCATTTGTAGTGCTTTTCAATTTCCAGGTCATTTAGTTCTCAAAACAAATCATTGAATGCATGAAAAATATCAAATGAAGGCAGAAATGGTTGAAAGTTGATGGCGTCACTTTGAATGGTGCATACTGAATGCACAAAAAGTCTGGAGTTGTAATAAGTTAAAAAAAATGAAATGCATTTGTAACAGATGAGTTTAATTTCGTCAGAAACCTGAATACTTCGAAAGAGATTGTCAAGTTTGTAAACGAAGTGCATCCAGTTTTTGCCGTAACCCTCTCTACTTTTTTGAACAATCTATGTGGGTGAAATGATGATACCATGCCAAGTTTCAACTTTTTCAGAGTTCATTTGTAGTGCTTTTCAATTTCCAGGTCATTTAGTTCTCAAAACAAATCATTGAATGCATGAAAAATAGCAAATGAAGGCAGAAACGGTTGAAAGTTGATGGCGTCGCTTTGAATGGTGCATAGTGGATGCACAAAAAGTCTGGAGTTGTAATAAGTTTAAAAAAATGAAATGCCTTTGTAACAGATGAGTTTAATTTCGTCAGAAACTTGAATACTTCGAAAGAGATTGTCCAGTTTGTAAACGAAGTGCATCTAGTTTTTGCCGTAACCCTCTCTACTTTTTTAAACAATCTATGTGGGTGAAATGCTGATACCATGCCAAGTTTCAACTTTTTCAGAGTTCATTTGTAGTGCTTTTCAATTTCCAGGTCATTTAGTTCTCAAAACAAATCATTGAATGCATGAAAAATAGCAAATGAAGGCAGAAATGGTTGAAAGTTGATGGCGTCGCTTTGAATGGTGCATACCGAATGCACAAAAAGTCTGGAGTTGTAATAAGTTTAAAAAAATGAAATGCCTTTGTAACAGATGAGTTTAATTTCGTCAGAAACCTGAATACTTCGAAAGAGATTGTCCAGTTTGTAAACGAAGTGCATCCAGTTTTTGCCGTAACCCTCTCTACTTTTTTGAACAATCTATGTGGGTGAAATGATGATACCATGCCAAGTTTCAACTTTTTCAGAGTTCATTTGTAGTGCTTTTCAATTTCCAGGTCATTTAGTTCTCAAAACAAATCATTGAATGCATGAAAAATATCAAATGAAGGCAGAAATGGTTGAAAGTTGATGGCGTCGCTTTGAATGGTGCATACCGAATGCACAAAAAGTCTGGAGTTGTAGTAAGTTTAAAAAAATGAAATGCCTTTGTAACAGATGAGTTTAATTTCATCAGAAACCTGAATACTTCGAAAGAGATTGTCCAGTTTATAAACGAAGTGCATCCAGTTTTTGCCGTAACCCTCACTACTTTTTTGAACAATCTATGTGGGTGAAATGATGATACCATGCCAAGTTTCAACTTTTTCAGAGTTCATTTGTAGTGCTTTTCAATTTCCAGCTCATTTCGTTCTCAAAACAAATCATTGAATGCATGAAAAATAGCAAATGAAGGCAGAAATGGTTGAAAGATGATGGCGTCGCTTTGAATGGTGCATACCGAATGCACAAAAAGTCTGGAGTTGTAATAAGTTTAAAAAAATGAAATGCCTTTGTAACAGATGAGTTTAATTTCGTCAGAAACCTGAATACTTCGAAAGAGATTGTCCAGTTTGTAAACGAAGTGCATCCGGTTTTTGCCGTAACCCTCTCTACTTTTTTGAACAATCTATGTGGGTGAAATGATGATACCATGCCAAGTTTCAACTTTTTCAGATTTCATTTGTAGTGCTTTTCAATTTCCAGCTCATTTCGTTCTCAAAACAAATCATTGAATGCATGAAAAATAGCAAATGAAGGAAGAAATTGTTGAAAGTTGATGGCGTCGCTTTGAATGGTGCATACCGAATGCACAAAAAGTCGGGAGTTGTAATAAGTTTAAAAAAGTGAAATGCCTTTGTAACAGATGAGTTTAATCTCGTCAGAAACCTGAATACTTCGAAAGAGATTGGCCAGTTTGTAAACGAAGTGCATCCAGTTTTTGCCGTAAGCCTCTCTACTTTTTTAAACAATCTATGTGGGTGAAATGATGATACCATGCCAAGTTTCAACTTTTTCAGAGTTCATTTGTAGTGCTTTTCCTTTTCCAGGTCATTTAGTTCTGAAAACAAATCATTGAATGCATGAAAAATAGCAAATGAAGGCAGAAATGGTTGAAAGTTGATGGCGTCGCTTTGAATGGTGCATACCGAATGCACAAAAAGTCGGGAGTTGTAATAAGTTTAAAAAAGTGAAATGCCTTTGTAACAGATGAGTTTAATCTCGTGAGAAACCTGAATACTTCGAAAGAGATTGGCCAGTTTGTAAACGAAGTGCATCCAGTTTTTGCCGTAACCCTCTCTACTTTTTTGAACAATCTATGTGGGTGAAATGATGATACCATGCCAAGTTTCAACTTTTTCAGAGTTCATTTGTAGTGCTTTTCAATTTCCAGGTCATTTAGTTCTCAAAACAAATCATTGAATGCATGAAAAATATCAAGTGAAGGCAGAAATGGTTGAAAGTTGATGGCGTCGCTTTGAATGGTGCATACTGAATGCACAAAAAGTCTGGAGTTGTAATAAGTTTAAAAAAATGAAATGCCTTTGTAACAGATGAGTTTAATTTCGTCAGAAACCTGAATACTTCGAAAGAGATTGTCCAGTTTGTAAACGAAGTGCATCCAGTTTTTGCCGTAACCCTCTCTACTTTTTTGAACAATCTATGTGGGTGAAATGATGATACCATGCCAAGCTTCAACTTTTTCAGAGTTCATTTGTAGTGCTTTTCAATTTCCAGGTCGTTTAGTTCTCAAAACAAATCATTGAATGCATGAAAAATATCAAATGAAGGCAGAAATGGTTGAAAGTTGATGGTGTCGCTTTGAATGGTGCATACTGAATGCACAAAAAGTCTGGAGTTGTAATAAGTTAAAAAAAATGAAATGCATTTGTAACAGATGAGTTTAATTTCGTAAGAAACCTGAATACTTCGAAAGAGATTGTCCAGTTTGTAAACGAAGTGCATCCAGTTTTTGCCGTAACCCTCTCTACTTTTTTGAACAATCTATGTGGGTGAAATGATGATACCATGCCAAGTTTCAACTTTTTCAGAGTTCATTTGTAGTGCTTTTCAATTTCCAGGTCATTTAGTTCTCAAAACAAATCATTGAATGCATGAAAAATATCAAATGAAGGCAGAAATGGTTGAAAGTTGATGGCGTCGCTTTGAATGGTGCATACCGAATGCACAAAAAGTCTGGAGTTGTAGTAAGTTTAAAAAAATGAAATGCCTTTGTAACAGATGAGTTTAATTTCATCAGAAACCTGAATACTTCGAAAGAGATTGTCCAGTTTATAAACGAAGTGCATCCAGTTTTTGCCGTAACCCTCACTACTTTTTTGAACAATCTATGTGGGTGAAATGATGATACCATGCCAAGTTTCAACTTTTTCAGAGTTCATTTGTAGTGCTTTTCAATTTCCAGGTCATTTAGTTCTCAAAACAAATCATTGAATGCATGAAAAATAGCAAATGAAGGCAGAAACGGTTGAAAGTTGATGGCGTCGCTTTGAATGGTGCATAGTGAATGCACAAAAAGTCTGGAGTTGTAATAAGTTTAAAAAAATGAAATGCCTTTGTAACAGATGAGTTTAATTTCGTCGGAAACTTGAATACTTCGAAAGAGATTGTCCAGTTTGTAAACGAAGTGCATCTAGTTTTTGCCGTAACCCTCTCTACTTTTTTAAACAATCTATGTGGGTGAAATGCTGATACCATGCCAAGTTTCAACTTTTTCAGAGTTCATTTGTAGTGCTTTTCAATTTCCAGGTCATTTAGTTCTCAAAACAAATCATTGAATGCATGAAAAATAGCAAATGAAGGCAGAAATGGTTGAAAGTTGATGGCGTCGCTTTGAATGGTGCATACCGAATGCACAAAAAGTCTGGAGTTGTAATAAGTTTAAAAAAATGAAATGCCTTTGTAACAGATGAGTTTAATTTCGTCAGAAACCTGAATACTTCGAAAGAGATTGTCCAGTTTGTAAACGAAGTGCATCCAGTTTTTGCCGTAACCCTCTCTACTTTTTTGAACAATCTATGTGGGTGAAATGATGATACCATGCCAAGTTTCAACTTTTTCAGAGTTCATTTGTAGTGCTTTTCAATTTCCAGGTCATTTAGTTCTCAAAACAAATCATTGAATGCATGAAAAATATCAAATGAAGGCAGAAATGGTTGAAAGTTGATGGCGTCGCTTTGAATGGTGCATACCGAATGCACAAAAAGTCTGGAGTTGTAGTAAGTTTAAAAAAATGAAATGCCTTTGTAACAGATGAGTTTAATTTCATCAGAAACCTGAATACTTCGAAAGAGATTGTCCAGTTTATAAACGAAGTGCATCCAGTTTTTGCCGTAACCCTCACTACTTTTTTGAACAATCTATGTGGGTGAAATGATGATACCATGCCAAGTTTCAACTTTTTCAGAGTTCATTTGTAGTGCTTTTCAATTTCCAGCTCATTTCGTTCTCAAAACAAATCATTGAATGCATGAAAAATAGCAAATGAAGGCAGAAATGGTTGAAAGATGATGGCGTCGCTTTGAATGGTGCATACCGAATGCACAAAAAGTCTGGAGTTGTAATAAGTTTAAAAAAATGAAATGCCTTTGTAACAGATGAGTTTAATTTCGTCAGAAACCTGAATACTTCGAAAGAGATTGTCCAGTTTGTAAACGAAGTGCATCCGGTTTTTGCCGTAACCCTCTCTACTTTTTTGAACAATCTATGTGGGTGAAATGATGATACCATGCCAAGTTTCAACTTTTTCAGATTTCATTTGTAGTGCTTTTCAATTTCCAGCTCATTTCGTTCTCAAAACAAATCATTGAATGCATGAAAAATAGCAAATGAAGGAAGAAATGGTTGAAAGTTGATGGCGTCGCTTTGAATGGTGCATACCGAATGCACAAAAAGTCGGGAGTTGTAATAAGTTTAAAAAAGTGAAATGCCTTTGTAACAGATGAGTTTAATCTCGTCAGAAACCTGAATACTTCGAAAGAGATTGGCCAGTTTGTAAACGAAGTGCATCCAGTTTTTGCCGTAAGCCTCTCTACTTTTTTAAACAATCTATGTGGGTGAAATGATGATACCATGCCAAGTTTCAACTTTTTCAGAGTTCATTTGTAGTGCTTTTCCATTTCCAGGTCATTTAGTTCTGAAAACAAATCATTGAATGCATGAAAAATAGCAAATGAAGGCAGAAATGGTTGAAAGTTGATGGCGTCGCTTTGAATGGTGCATACCGAATGCACAAAAAGTCGGGAGTTGTAATAAGTTTAAAAAAGTGAAATGCCTTTGTAACAGATGAGTTTAATCTCGTGAGAAACCTGAATACTTCGAAAGAGATTGGCCAGTTTGTAAACGAAGTGCATCCAGTTTTTGCCGTAACCCTCTCTACTTTTTTGAACAATCTATGTGGGTGAAATGATGATACCATGCCAAGTTTCAACTTTTTCAGAGTTCATTTGTAGTGCTTTTCAATTTCCAGGTCATTTAGTTCTCAAAACAAATCATTGAATGCATGAAAAATATCAAATGAAGGCAGAAATGGTTGAAAGTTGATGGCGTCGCTTTGAATGGTGCATACTGAATGCACAAAAAGTCTGGAGTTGTAATAAGTTTAAAAAAATGAAATGCCTTTGTAACAGATGAGTTTAGTTTCGTCAGAAACCTGAATACTTCGAAAGAGATTGTCCAGTTTGTAAACGAAGTGCATCCAGTTTTTGCCGTAACCCTCTCTACTTTTTTGAACAATCTATGTGGGTGAAATGATGATACCATGCCAAGCTTCAACTTTTTCAGAATTCATTTGTAGTGCTTTTCAATTTCCAGGTCGTTTAGTTCTCAAAACAAATCATTGAATGCATGAAAAATATCAAATGAAGGCAGAAATGGTTGAAAGTTGATGGTGTCGCTTTGAATGGTGCATACTGAATGCACAAAAAGTCTGGAGTTGTAATAAGTTAAAAAAAATGAAATGCATTTGTAACAGATGAGTTTAATTTCGTAAGAAACCTGAATACTTCGAAAGAGATTGTCCAGTTTGTAAACGAAGTGCATCCAGTTTTTGCCGTAACCCTCTCTACTTTTTTGAACAATCTATGTGGGTGAAATGATGATACCATGCCAAGTTTCAACTTTTTCAGAGTTCATTTGTAGTTCTTTTCAATTTCCAGCTCATTTCGTTCTCAAAACAAATCATTGAATGCATGAAAAATAGCAAATGAAGGCAGAAATGGTTGAAAGATGATGGCGTCGCTTCGAATGGTGCATACCGAATGCACAAAAAGTCTGGAGTTGTAATAAGTTTAAAAAAATGAAATGCCTTTGTAACAGATGAGTTTAATTTCGTCAGAAACCTGAATACTTCGAAAGAGATTGTCCAGTTTGTAAACGAAGTGCATCCAGTTTTTGCCGTAACCCTCTCTACTTTTTTGAACAATCTATGTGGGTGAAATGATGATACCATGCCAAGTTTCAACTTTTTCAGAGTTCAGTTGTAGTGCTTTTCAATTTCCAGGTCATTTAGTTCTCAAAACAAATCATTGAATGCATGAAAAATAGCAAATGAAGGCAGAAATGGTTGAAAGTTGATGGCGTCGCTTTGAATGGTGCATACCGAATGCACAAAAAGTCGGGAGTTGTAATAAGTTTAAAAAAGTGAAATGCCTTTGTAACAGATGAGTTTAATTTCGTCAGAAACCTGAATACTTCGAAAGAGATTGGCCAGTTTGTAAACGAAGTGCATCCAGTTTTTGCCGTAACCCTCTCTACTTTTTTGAACAATCTATGTGGGTGAAATGATGATACCATGCCAAGTTTCAACTTTTTCAGAGTTCATTTGTAGTGCTTTTCAATTTCCAGGTCATTTAGTTCTCAAAACAAATCATTGAATGCATGAAAAATAGCAGATGAAGGCAGAAATGGTTGAAAGTTGATGGCGTCGCTTTGAATGGTGCATAGTGAATGCACAAAAAGTCTGGAGTTGTAATAAGTTTAAAAAAATGAAATGCCTTTGTAACAGATGAGTTTAATTTCGTCAGAAACCTGAATACTTCGAAAGAGATTGTCCAGTTTGCAAACGAAGTGCATCCAGTTTTTGCCGTAACCCTCTCTACTTTTTTAAACAATCTATGTGGGTGAAATGCTGATACCATGCCAAGTTTCAACTTTTTCAGAGTTCATTTGTAGTGCTTTTCAATTTCCAGGTCATTTAGTTCTCAAAACAAATCATTGAATGCATGAGAAATAGCAAATGAAGGCAGAAATGGTTGAAAGTTGATGGCATTGCTTTGAATGGTGCATACCGAGTGCACAAAAAGTCGGGAGTTGTAATAAGTTTAAAAAAGTGAAATGCCTTTGTAACAGATGAGTTTAATCTCGTCAGAAACCTGAATACTTCGAAAGAGATTGTCCAGTTTGTAAACGAAGTGCATCCAGTTTTTGCCGTAACCCTCTCTTCTTTTATAAACAATCTATGTGGGTGAAATGATGATACCATGCCAAGTTTCAACTTTTTCAGAGTTCATTTGTAGTGCTTTGCCATTTCCAGGTCATTTAGTTCTGAAAACAAATCATTGAATGCATGAAAAATAGCAAATGAAGGCAGAAATGGTTGAATTTTGATGGCGTCGCTTTGAATGGTACATACCGAATGCACAAAAAGTCGGGAGTTGTAATAAGTTTAAAAAAGTGAAATGCCTTTGTAACAGATGAGTTTAATCTCGTCAGAAACCTGAATACTTCGAAAGAGATTGTCCAGTTTGTAAACGAAGTGCATCCAGTTTTTGCCGTAACCCTCTCTACTTTCTTGAACAATCTATGTGGGTGAAATGATGATACCATGCCAAGTTTCAACTTTTTCAGAGTTCATTTGTAGTGCTTTTCAATTTCCAGGTCATTTAGTTCTCAAAACAAATCATTGAATGCATGAAAAATAGCAAATGAAGGCAGAAATGGTTGAAAGTTGATGGCGTCGCTTTGAATGGTGCATACCGAATGCACAAAAAGTCGGGAGTTGTAATAAGTTTAAAAAAGTGAAATGCCTTTGTAACAGATGAGTTTAATTTCGTCAGAAACCTGAATACTTCCAAAGAGATTGGCCAGTTTGTAAACGAAGTGCATCCAGTTTTTGCCGTAACCCTCTCTACTTTCTTGAACAATCTATGTGGGTGAAATGATGATACCATGCCAAGTTTCAACTTTTTCAGATTTCATTTGTAGTGCTTTTCAATTTCCAGCTCATTTCGTTCTCAAAACAAATCATTGAATGCATGAAAAATAGCAAATGAAGGAAGAAATGGTTGAAAGTTGATGGCGTCGCTTTGAATGGTGCATACCGAATGCACAAAAAGTCGGGAGTTGTAATAAGTTTAAAAAAGTGAAATGCCTTTGTAACAGATGAGTTTAATCTCGTCAGAAACCTGAATACTTCGAAAGAGATTGGCCAGTTTGTAAACGAAGTGCATCCAGTTTTTGCCGTAAGCCTCTCTACTTTTTTGAACAATCTATGTGGGTGAAATGATGATACCATGCCAAGCTTCAACTTTTTCAGAGTTCATTTGTAGTGCTTTTCAATTTCCAGGTCGTTTAGTTCTCAAAACAAATCATTGAATGCATGAAAAATATCAAATGAAGGCAGAAATGGTTGAAAGTTGATGGTGTCGCTTTGAATGGTGCATACTGAATGCACAAAAAGTCTGGAGTTGTAATAAGTTAAAAAAAATGAAATGCATTTGTAACAGATGAGTTTAATTTCGTAAGAAACCTGAATACTTCGAAAGAGATTGTCCAGTTTGTAAACGAAGTGCATCCAGTTTTTGCCGTAACCCTCTCTACTTTTTTGAACAATCTATGTGGGTGAAATGATGATACCATGCCAAGTTTCAACTTTTTCAGAGTTCATTTGTAGTTCTTTTCAATTTCCAGCTCATTTCGTTCTCAAAACAAATCATTGAATGCATGAAAAATAGCAAATGAAGGCAGAAATGGTTGAAAGATGATGGCGTCGCTTTGAATGGTGCATACCGAATGCACAAAAAGTCTGGAGTTGTAATAAGTTTAAAAAAATGAAATGCCTTTGTAACAGATGAGTTTAATTTCGTCAGAAACCTGAATACTTCGAAAGAGATTGTCCAGTTTGTAAACGAAGTGCATCCAGTTTTTGCCGTAACCCTCTCTACTTTTTTGAACAATCTATGTGGGTGAAATGATGATACCATGCCAAGTTTCAACTTTTTCAGAGTTCATTTGTAGTGCTTTTCAATTTCCAGGTCATTTAGTTCTCAAAACAAATCATTGAATGCATGAAAAATAGCAAATGAAGGCAGAAATGGTTGAAAGTTGATGGCGTCGCTTTGAATGGTGCATACCGAATGCACAAAAAGTCGGGAGTTGTAATAAGTTTAAAAAAGTGAAATGCCTTTGTAACAGATGAGTTTAATTTCGTCAGAAACCTGAATACTTCGAAAGAGATTGGCCAGTTTGTAAACGAAGTGCATCCAGTTTTTGCCGTAACCCTCTCTACTTTTTTGAACAATCTATGTGGGTGAAATGATGATACCATGCCAAGTTTCAACTTTTTCAGAGTTCATTTGTAGTGCTTTTCAATTTCCAGGTCATTTAGTTCTCAAAACAAATCATTGAATGCATGAAAAATAGCAGATGAAGGCAGAAATGGTTGAAAGTTGATGGCGTCGCTTTGAATGGTGCATAGTGAATGCACAAAAAGTCTGGAGTTGTAATAAGTTTAAAAAAATGAAATGCCTTTGTAACAGATGAGTTTAATTTCGTCAGAAACCTGAATACTTCGAAAGAGATTGTCCAGTTTGCAAACGAAGTGCATCCAGTTTTTGCCGTAACCCTCTCTACTTTTTTAAACAATCTATGTGGGTGAAATGCTGATACCATGCCAAGTTTCAACTTTTTCAGAGTTCATTTGTAGTGCTTTTCAATTTCCAGGTCATTTAGTTCTCAAAACAAATCATTGAATGCATGAGAAATAGCAAATGAAGGCAGAAATGGTTGAAAGTTGATGGCATTGCTTTGAATGGTGCATACCGAGTGCACAAAAAGTCGGGAGTTGTAATAAGTTTAAAAAAGTGAAATGCCTTTGTAACAGATGAGTTTAATCTCGTCAGAAACCTGAATACTTCGAAAGAGATTGTCCAGTTTGTAAACGAAGTGCATCCAGTTTTTGCCGTAACCCTCTCTACTTTTTTAAACAATCTATGTGGGTGAAATGATGATACCATGCCAAGTTTCAACTTTTTCAGAGTTCATTTGTAGTGCTTTGCCATTTCCAGGTCATTTAGTTCTGAAAACAAATCATTGAATGCATGAAAAATAGCAAATGAAGGCAGAAATGGTTGAAAGTTGATGGCGTCGCTTTGAATGGTGCATACCGAATGCACAAAAAGTCGGGAGTTGTAATAAGTTTAAAAAAGTGAAATGCCTTTGTAACAGATGAGTTTAATCTCGTCAGAAACCTGAATACTTCGAAAGAGATTGGCCAGTTTGTAAACGAAGTGCATCCAGTTTTTGCCGTAACCCTCTCTACTTTCTTGAACAATCTATTTGGGTGAAATGATGATACCATGCCAAGTTTCAACTTTTTCAGAGTTCATTTGTAGTGCTTTTCAATTTCCAGGTCATTTAGTTCTCAAAACAAATCATTGAATGCATGAAAAATAGCAAATGAAGGCAGAAATGGTTGAAAGTTGATGGCGTCGCTTTGAATGGTGCATACCGAATGCACAAAAAGTCGGGAGTTGTAATAAGTTTAAAAAAGTGAAATGCCTTTGTAACAGATGAGTTTAATTTCGTCAGAAACCTGAATACTTCGAAAGAGATTGGCCAGTTTGTAAACGAAGTGCATCCAGTTTTTGCCGTAACCCTCTCTACTTTTTTGAACAATCTATGTGGGTGAAATGATGATACCATGCCAAGTTTCAACTTTTTCAGAGTTCATTTGTAGTGCTTTTCAATTTCCAGGTCATTTAGTTCTCAAAACAAATCATTGAATGCATGAAAAATAGCAGATGAAGGCAGAAATGGTTGAAAGTTGATGGCGTCGCTTTGAATGGTGCATAGTGAATGCACAAAAAGTCTGGAGTTGTAATAAGTTTAAAAAAATGAAATGCCTTTGTAACAGATGAGTTTAATTTCGTCAGAAACCTGAATACTTCGAAAGAGATTGTCCAGTTTGCAAACGAAGTGCATCCAGTTTTTGCCGTAACCCTCTCTACTTTTTTAAACAATCTATGTGGGTGAAATGCTGATACCATGCCAAGTTTCAACTTTTTCAGAGTTCATTTGTAGTGCTTTTCAATTTCCAGGTCATTTAGTTCTCAAAACAAATCATTGAATGCATGAGAAATAGCAAATGAAGGCAGAAATGGTTGAAAGTTGATGGCATTGCTTTGAATGGTGAATACCGAGTGCACAAAAAGTCGGGAGTTGTAATAAGTTTAAAAAAGTGAAATGCCTTTGTAACAGATGAGTTTAATCTCGTCAGAAACCTGAATACTTCGAAAGAGATTGTCCAGTTTGTAAACGAAGTGCATCCAGTTTTTGCCGTAACCCTCTCTACTTTTTTAAACAATCTATGTGGGTGAAATGATGATACCATGCCAAGTTTCAACTTTTTCAGAGTTCATTTGTAGTGCTTTGCCATTTCCAGGTCATTTAGTTCTGAAAACAAATCATTGAATGCATGAAAAATAGCAAATGAAGGCAGAAATGGTTGAAAGTTGATGGCGTCGCTTTGAATGGTGCATACCGAATGCACAAAAAGTTGGGAGTTGTAATAAGTTTAAAAAAGTGAAATGCCTTTGTAACAGTTGAGTTTAATCTCGTCAGAAACCTGAATACTTCGAAAGAGATTGGCCAGTTTGTAAACGAAGTGCATCCAGTTTTTGCCGTAACCCTCTCTACTTTCTTGAACAATCTATGTGGGTGAAATGATGATACCATGCCAAGTTTCAACTTTTTCAGAGTTCATTTGTAGTGCTTTTCAATTTCCAGGTCATTTAGTTCTCAAAACAAATCATTGAATGCATGAAAAATAGCAAATGAAGGCAGAAATGGTTGAAAGTTGATGGCGTCGCTTTGAATGGTGCATACCGAATGCACAAAAAGTCTGGAGTTGAAATAAGTTTAAAAAAGTGAAATGCCTTTGTAACAGATGAGTTTAATTTCGTCAGAAACCTGAATACTTCGAAAGAGATTGGCCAGTTTGTAAACGAAGTGCATCCAGTTTCTGCCGTAACCCTCTCTACTTTTTTGAACAATCTATGTGGGTGAAATGATGATACCATGCCAAGTTTCAACTTTTTCAGAGTTCATTTGTAGTGCTTTTCAATTTCCAGGTCATTTAGTTCTCAAAACAAATCATTGAATGCATGAAAAAGAGCAGATGAAGGCAGAAATGGTTGAAAGTTGATGGCGTCGCTTTGAATGGTGCATAGTGAATGCACAAAAAGTCTGGAGTTGTAATAAGTTTAAAAAAATGAAATGCCTTTGTAACAGATGAGTTTAATTTCGTCAGAAACCTGAATACTTCGAAAGAGATTGTCCAGTTTGTAAATGAAGTGCATCCAGTTTTTGCCGTAACCCTCTCTACTTTTTTAAACAATCTATGTGGGTGAAATGCTGATACCATGCCAAGTTTCAACTTTTTCAGAGTTCATTTGTAGTGCTTTTCAATTTCCAGGTCATTTAGTTCTCAAAACAAATCATTGAATGCATGAAAAATAGCAAATGAAGGCAGAAATGGTTGAAAGTTGATGGCATTGCTTTGAATGGTGCATACCGAGTGCACAAAAAGTCGGGAGTTGTAATAAGTTTAAAAAAGTGAAATGCCTTTGTAACAGATGAGTTTAATCTCGTCAGAAACCTGAATACTTCGAAAGAGATTGTCCAGTTTGTAAATGAAGTGCATCCAGTTTTTGCCGTAACCCTCTCTACTTTTTTAAACAATCTATGTGGGTGGAATGATGATACCATGCCAAGTTGCAACTTTTTCAGAGTTCATTTGTAGTGCTTTGCCATTTCCAGGTCATTTAGTTCTGAAAACAAATCATTGAATGCATGAAAAATAGCAAATGAAGGCAGAAATGGTTGAAAGTTGATGGCGTCGCTTTGAATGGTGCATACCGAATGCACAAAAAGTCGGGAGTTGTAATAAGTTTAAAAAAGTGAAATGCCTTTGTAACAGATGAGTTTAATCTCGTCAGAAACCTGAATACTTCGAAAGAGATTGGCCAGTTTGTAAACGAAGTGCATCCAGTTTTTGCCGTAACCCTCTCTACTTTTTTGAACAATCTATGTGGGTGAAATGATGATACCATGCCAAGTTTCAACTTTTTCAGAGTTCATTTGTAGTGCTTTTCAATTTCCAGGTCATTTAGTTCTCAAAACAAATCATTGAATGCATGAAAAATATCAAATGAAGGCAAAAATGGTTGAAAGTTGATGGCGTCGCTTTGAATGGTGCATACTGAATGCACAAAAAGTCTGGAGTTGTAATAAGTTTAAAAAACTGAAATGCATTTGTACCAGATGAGTTTAATTTCGTCAGAAACCTGAATACTTCGAAAGAGATTGTCCAGTTTGTAAACGAAGTGCATCCAGTTTTTGCCATAACCCTCTCTACTTTTTTGAACAATCTATGTGGGTGAAATGATGATACCATGCCAAGTTTCAACTTTTTCAGAGTTCATTTGTAGTGCTTTTCAATTTCCAGGTCATTTAGTTCTCAAAACAAATCATTGAATGCATGAAAAATAGCAAATGAAGGCAGAAATGGTTGAAAGTTGATGGCGTCGCTTTGAATGGTGCATACCGAGTGCACAAAAAGTCGGGAGTTGTAATAAGTTTAAAAAAGTGAAATGCCATTGTAACAGATGAGTTTAATCTCGTCAGAAACCTGAATACTTCGAAAGAGATTGTCCAGTTTGTAAACGAAGTGCATCCAGTTTTTGCCGTAACCCTCTCTACTTTTTTAAACAATCTATGTGGGTGAAATGATGATACCATGCCAAGTTTCAACTTTTTCAGAGTTCATTTGTAGTGCTTTGCCATTTCCAGGTCATTTAGTTCTGAAAACAAATCATTGAATGCATGAAAAATAGCAAATGAAGGCAGAAATGGTTGAAAGTTGATGGCGTCGCTTTGAATGGTGCATACCGAATGCACAAAAAGTCGGGAGTTGTAATAAGTTTAAAAAAGTGAAATGCCTTTGTAACAGATGAGTTTAATCTCGTCAGAAACCTGAATACTTCGAAAGAGATTGGCCAGTTTGTAAACGAAGTGCATCCAGTTTTTGCCGTAACCCTCTCTACTTTTTTGAACAATCTATGTGGGTGAAATGATGATACCATGCCAAGTTTCAACTTTTTCAGAGTTCATTTGTAGTGCTTTTCAATTTCCAGGTCATTTAGTTCTCAAAACAAATCATTGAATGCATGAAAAATATCAAATGAAGGCAGAAATGGTTGAAAGTTGATGGCGTCGCTTTGAATGGTGCATACTGAATGCACAAAAAGTATGGAGTTGTAATAAGTTAAAAAAAATGAAATGCATTTGTAACAGATGAGTTTAATTTCGTCAGAAACCTGAATACTTCGAAAGAGATTGTCAAGTTTGTAAACGAAGTGCATCCAGTTTTTGCCGTAACCCTCTCTACTTTTTTGAACAATCTATGTGGGTGAAATGATGATACCATGCCAAGTTTCAACTTTTTCAGAGTTCATTTGTAGTGCTTTTCAATTTCCAGGTCATTTAGTTCTCAAAACAAATCATTGAATGCATGAAAAATAGCAAATGAAGGCAGAAACGGTTGAAAGTTGATGGCGTCGCTTTGAATGGTGCATAGTGAATGCACAAAAAGTCTGGAGTTGTAATAAGTTTAAAAAAATGAAATGCCTTTGTAACAGATGAGTTTAATTTCGTCAGAAACTTGAATACTTCGAAAGAGATTGTCCAGTTTGTAAACGAAGTGCATCCAGTTTTTGCCGTAACCCTCTCTACTTTTTTAAACAATCTATGTGGGTGAAATGCTGATACCATGCCAAGTTTCAACTTTTTCAGAGTTCATTTGTAGTGCTTTTCAATTTCCAGGTCATTTAGTTCTCAAAACAAATCATTGAATGCATGAAAAATAGCAAATGAAGGCAGAAATGGTTGAAAGTTGATGGCGTCGCTTTGAATGGTGCATACCGAATGCACAAAAAGTCTGGACTTGTAATAAGTTTAAAAAAATGAAATGCCTTTGTAACAGATGAGTTTAATTTCGTCAGAAACCTGAATACTTCGAAAGAGATTGTCCTGTTTGTAAACGAAGTGCATCCAGTTTTTGCCGTAACCCTCTCTACTTTTTTGAACAATCTATGTGGGTGAAATGATGATACCATGCCAAGTTTCAACTTTTTCAGAGTTCATTTGTAGTGCTTTTGAATTTCCAGGTCATTTAGTTCTCAAAACAAATCATTGAATGCATGAAAAATATCAAATGAAGGCAGAAATGGTTGAAAGTTGATGGCGTCGCTTTGAATGGTGCATACCAAATGCACAAAAAGTCTGGAGTTGTAATAAGTTTAAAAAAATGAAATGCCTTTGTAACAGATGAGTTTAATTTCATCAGAAACCTGAATACTTCGAAAGAGATTGGCCAGTTTGTAAACGAAGTGCATCCAGTTTTTGCCGTAACCCTCTCTACTTTTTTGAACAATCTATGTGGGTGAAATGATGATACCATGCCAAGTTTCAACTTTTTCAGAGTTCATTTGTAGTGCTTTTCAATTTCCAGCTCATTTCGTTCTCAAAAAAAATCATTGAATGCATGAAAAATAGCAAATGAAGGCAGAAATGGTTGAAAGATGATGGCGTCGCTTTGAATGGTGCATACCGAATGCACAAAAAGTCTGGAGTTGTAATAAGTTTAAAAAAATGAAATGCCTTTGTAACAGATGAGTTTAATTTCGTTAGAAACCTGAATACTTCGAAAGAGATTGTCCAGTTTGTAAACGAAGTGCATCCGGTTTTTGCCGTCACCCTCTCTACTTTTTTGAACAATCTATGTGGGTGAAATGATGATACCATGCCAAGTTTCAACTTTTTCAGATTTCGTTTGTAGTGCTTTTCAATTTCCAGGTCATTTAGTTCTCAAAACAAATCATTGAATGCATGAAAAATAGCAAATGAAGGAAGAAATGGTTGAAAGTTGATGGCGTCGCTTTGAATGGTGCATACTGAATGCACAAAAAGTCTGGAGTTGTAATAAGTTTAAAAAAATGAAATGCATTTGTAACAGATGAGTTTAATTTCGTCAGAAACCTGAATACTTCGAAAGAGATTGTCCAGTTTGTAAACGAAGTGCATCCAGTTTTTGCCGTAACCCTCTCTACTTTTTTGAACAATCTATGTGGGTGAAATGATGATACCATGCCAAGTTTCAACTTTTTCAGAGTTCATTTGTAGTGCTTTTCAATTTCCAGGTCATTTAGTTCTCAAAACAAATCATTGAATGCATGAAAAATAGCAAATGAAGGCAGAAATGGTTGAAAGTTGATGGCGTCGCTTTGAATGGTGCATACCGAATGCACAAAAAGTCTGGAGTTGTAATAAGTTTAAAAAAATGAAATGCCTTTGTAACAGATGAGTTTAATTTCATCAGAAACCTGAATACTTCGAAAGAGATTGTCCAGTTTGTAAACGAAGTGCATCCAGTTTTTGCCGTAACCCTCTCTACTTTTTTGAACAATCTATGTGGGTGAAATGATGATACCATGCCAAGTTTCAACTTTTTCAGAGTTCATTTGTAGTTCTTTTCAATTTCCAGCTCATTTCGTTCTCAAAACAAATCATTGAATGCATGAAAAATAGCAAATGAAGGCAGAAATGGTTGAAAGATGATGGCGTCGCTTTGAATGGTGCATACCGAATGCACAAAAAGTCTGGAGTTGAAATAAGTTTAAAAAAATGAAATGCCTTTGTAACAGATGAGTTTAATTTCGTCTGAAACCTGAATACTTCGAAAGAGATTGTCCAGTTTGTAAACGAAGTGCATCCGGTTTTTGCCGTAACCCTCTCTACTTTTTTGAACAATCTATGTGGGTGAAATGATGATACCATGCCAAGTTTCAACTTTTTCAGATTTCATTTGTAGTGCTTTTCAATTTCCAGCTCATTTCGTTCTCAAAACAAATCATTGAATGCATGAAAAATAGCAAATGAAGGAAGAAATGGTTGAAAGTTGATGGCGTCGCTTTGAATGGTGCATACTGAATGCACAAAAAGTCTGGAGTTGTAATAAGTTTAAAAAAATGAAATGCATTTGTAACAGATGAGTTTAATTTCGTCAGAAACCTGAATACTTCGAAAGAGATTGTCCAGTTTGTAAACGAAGTGCATCCAGTTTTTGCCGTAACCCTCTCTACTTTTTTGAACAATCTATGTGGGTGAAATGATGATACCATGCCAAGTTTCAACTTTTTCAGAGTTCATTTGTAGTACTTTTCAATTTCCAGGTCATTTAGTTCTCAAAACAAATCATTGAATGCATGAAAAATAGCAAATGAAGGCAGAAACGGTTGAAAGTTGATGGCGTCGCTTTGAATGGTGCATAGTGAATGCACAAAAAGTCTGGAGTTGTAATAAGTTTAAAAAAATGAAATGCCTTTGTAACAAATGAGTTTAATTTCGTCAGAAACTTGAATACTTCGAAAGAGATTGTCCAGTTTGTAAACGAAGTGCATCCAGTTTTTGCCGTAACCCTCTCTACTTTTTTAAACAATCTATGTGGGTGAAATGCTGATACCATGCCAAGTTTCAACTTTTTCAGAGTTCATTTGTAGTGCTTTTCAATTTCCAGGTCATTTAGTTCTCAAAACAAATCATTGAATGCATGAAAAATAGCAAATGAAGGCAGAAATGGTTGAAAGTTGATGGCGTCGCTTTGAATGGTGCATACCGAATGCACAAAAAGTCTGGAGTTGTAATAAGTTTAAAAAAATGAAATGCCTTTGTAACAGATGAGTTTAATTTCGTCAGAAACCTGAATACTTCGAAAGAGATTGTCCAGTTTGTAAACGAAGTGCTTCCAGTTTTTGCCGTAACCCTCTCTACTTTTTTGAACAATCTATGTGGGTGAAATGATGATACCATGCCAAGTTTCAACTTTTTCAGAGTTCATTTGTAGTGCTTTTCAATTTCCAGGTCATTTAGTTCTCAAAACAAATCATTGAATGCATGAAAAATATCAAATGAAGGCAGAAATGGTTGAAAGTTGATGGCGTCGCTTTGAATGGTGCATACCGAATGCACAAAAAGTCTGGAGTTGTAATAAGTTTAAAAAAATGAAATGCCTTTGTAACAGATGAGTTTAATTTCATCAGAAACCTGAATACTTCGAAAGAGATTGTCCAGTTTGTAAACGAAGTGCATCCAGTTTTTGCCGTAACCCTCTCTACTTTTTTGAACAATCTATGTGGGTGAAATGATGATACCATGCCAAGTTTCAACTTTTTCAGAGTTCATTTGTAGTGCTTTTCAATTTCCAGGTCATTTAGTTCTCAAAACAAATCATTGAATGCATGAAAAATAGCAAATGAAGGCAGAAATGGTTGAAAGTTGATGGTGTCGCTTTGAATGGTGCATACTGAATGCACAAAATGTCTGGAGTTGTAATAAGTTTAAAAAAATGAAATGCCTTTGTAACAGATGAGTTTAATTTCATCAGAAACCTGAATACTTCGAAAGAGATTGGCCAGTTTGTAAACGAAGTGCATCCAGTTTTTGCCGTAACCCTCTCTACTTTTTTGAACAATCTATGTGGGTGAAATGATGATACCATGCCAAGTTTCAACTTTTTCAGAGTTCATTTGTAGTGCTTTTCAATTTCCAGCTCATTTCGTTCTCAAAAAAAATCATTGAATGCATGAAAAATAGCAAATGAAGGCAGAAATGGTTGAAAGATGATGGCGTCGCTTTGAATGGTGCATACCGAATGCACAAAAAGTCTGGAGTTGTAATAAGTTTAAAAAAATGAAATGCCTTTGTAACAGATGAGTTTAATTTCGTTAGAAACCTGAATACTTCGAAAGAGATTGTCCAGTTTGTAAACGAAGTGCATCCGGTTTTTGCCGTCACCCTCTCTACTTTTTTGAACAATCTATGTGGGTGAAATGATGATACCATGCCAAGTTTCAACTTTTTCAGATTTCGTTTGTAGTGCTTTTCAATTTCCAGGTCATTTAGTTCTCAAAACAAATCATTGAATGCATGAAAAATAGCAAATGAAGGAAGAAATGGTTGAAAGTTGATGGCGTCGCTTTGAATGGTGCATACTGAATGCACAAAAAGTCTGGAGTTGTAATAAGTTTAAAAAAATGAAATGCATTTGTAACAGATGAGTTTAATTTCGTCAGAAACCTGAATACTTCGAAAGAGATTGTCCAGTTTGTAAACGAAGTGCATCCAGTTTTTGCCGTAACCCTCTCTACTTTTTTGAACAATCTATGTGGGTGAAATGATGATACCATGCCAAGTTTCAACTTTTTCAGAGTTCATTTGTAGTGCTTTTCAATTTCCAGGTCATTTAGTTCTCAAAACAAATCATTGAATGCATGAAAAATAGCAAATGAAGGCAGAAATGGTTGAAAGTTGATGGCGTCGCTTTGAATGGTGCATACCGAATGCACAAAAAGTCTGGAGTTGTAATAAGTTTAAAAAAATGAAATGCCTTTGTAACAGATGAGTTTAATTTCATCAGAAACCTGAATACTTCGAAAGAGATTGTCCAGTTTGTAAACGAAGTGCATCCAGTTTTTGCCGTAACCCTCTCTACTTTTTTGAACAATCTATGTGGGTGAAATGATGATACCATGCCAAGTTTCAACTTTTTCAGAGTTCATTTGTAGTTCTTTTCAATTTCCAGCTCATTTCGTTCTCAAAACAAATCATTGAATGCATGAAAAATAGCAAATGAAGGCAGAAATGGTTGAAAGATGATGGCGTCGCTTTGAATGGTGCATACCGAATGCACAAAAAGTCTGGAGTTGAAATAAGTTTAAAAAAATGAAATGCCTTTGTAACAGATGAGTTTAATTTCGTCTGAAACCTGAATACTTCGAAAGAGATTGTCCAGTTTGTAAACGAAGTGCATCCGGTTTTTGCCGTAACCCTCTCTACTTTTTTGAACAATCTATGTGGGTGAAATGATGATACCATGCCAAGTTTCAACTTTTTCAGATTTCATTTGTAGTGCTTTTCAATTTCCAGCTCATTTCGTTCTCAAAACAAATCATTGAATGCATGAAAAATAGCAAATGAAGGAAGAAATGGTTGAAAGTTGATGGCGTCGCTTTGAATGGTGCATACTGAATGCACAAAAAGTCTGGAGTTGTAATAAGTTTAAAAAAATGAAATGCATTTGTAACAGATGAGTTTAATTTCGTCAGAAACCTGAATACTTCGAAAGAGATTGTCCAGTTTGTAAACGAAGTGCATCCAGTTTTTGCCGTAACCCTCTCTACTTTTTTGAACAATCTATGTGGGTGAAATGATGATACCATGCCAAGTTTCAACTTTTTCAGAGTTCATTTGTAGTACTTTTCAATTTCCAGGTCATTTAGTTCTCAAAACAAATCATTGAATGCATGAAAAATAGCAAATGAAGGCAGAAACGGTTGAAAGTTGATGGCGTCGCTTTGAATGGTGCATAGTGAATGCACAAAAAGTCTGGAGTTGTAATAAGTTTAAAAAAATGAAATGCCTTTGTAACAAATGAGTTTAATTTCGTCAGAAACTTGAATACTTCGAAAGAGATTGTCCAGTTTGTAAACGAAGTGCATCCAGTTTTTGCCGTAACCCTCTCTACTTTTTTAAACAATCTATGTGGGTGAAATGCTGATACCATGCCAAGTTTCAACTTTTTCAGAGTTCATTTGTAGTGCTTTTCAATTTCCAGGTCATTTAGTTCTCAAAACAAATCATTGAATGCATGAAAAATAGCAAATGAAGGCAGAAATGGTTGAAAGTTGATGGCGTCGCTTTGAATGGTGCATACCGAATGCACAAAAAGTCTGGAGTTGTAATAAGTTTAAAAAAATGAAATGCCTTTGTAACAGATGAGTTTAATTTCGTCAGAAACCTGAATACTTCGAAAGAGATTGTCCAGTTTGTAAACGAAGTGCTTCCAGTTTTTGCCGTAACCCTCTCTACTTTTTTGAACAATCTATGTGGGTGAAATGATGATACCATGCCAAGTTTCAACTTTTTCAGAGTTCATTTGTAGTGCTTTTCAATTTCCAGGTCATTTAGTTCTCAAAACAAATCATTGAATGCATGAAAAATATCAAATGAAGGCAGAAATGGTTGAAAGTTGATGGCGTCGCTTTGAATGGTGCATACCGAATGCACAAAAAGTCTGGAGTTGTAATAAGTTTAAAAAAATGAAATGCCTTTGTAACAGATGAGTTTAATTTCATCAGAAACCTGAATACTTCGAAAGAGATTGTCCAGTTTGTAAACGAAGTGCATCCAGTTTTTGCCGTAACCCTCTCTACTTTTTTGAACAATCTATGTGGGTGAAATGATGATACCATGCCAAGTTTCAACTTTTTCAGAGTTCATTTGTAGTGCTTTTCAATTTCCAGGT
Organism: Triticum urartu; assembly: GCF_056163025.1. Taxonomy (NCBI): domain Eukaryota; kingdom Viridiplantae; phylum Streptophyta; class Magnoliopsida; order Poales; family Poaceae; genus Triticum; species Triticum urartu. Next base: position 15,895,793 of record NC_141879.1, read on the forward strand.
CATTTAGTTCTCAAAACAAATCATTGAATGCATGAAAAATAGCAAATGAAGGCAGAAATGGTTGAAAGTTGATGGCGTCGCTTTGAATGGTGCATACCGAATGCACAAAAAGTCTGGAGTTGTAATAAGTTTAAAAAAATGAAATGCATTTGTAACAGATGAGTTTAATTTCGTCAGAAACCTGAATACTTCGAAAGAGATTGTCCATTTTGTAAACGAAGTGCATCCAGTTTTTGCCGTAACCCTCTCTACTTTTTTGAACAATCTATGTGGGTGAAATGATGATACCATGCCAAGTTTCAACTTTTTCAGAGTTCATTTGTAGTGCTTTTCAATTTCCAGGTCATTTAGTTCTCAAAACAAATCATGGAATGCATGAAAAATAGCAAATGAAGGCAGAAATGGTTGAAAGCTGATGGCGTCGCTTTGAATGGTGCATACCGAATGCACAAAAAGTCTGGAGTTGAAATAAGTTTAAAAAAATGAAATGCCTTTGTAACAGATGAGTTTAATTTCGTCTGAAACCTGAATACTTCGAAAGAGATTGTCCAGTTTGTAAACGAAGTGCATCCGGTTTTTGCCGTAACCCTCTCTACTTTTTTGAACAATCTATGTGGGTGAAATGATGATACCATGCCAAGTTTCAACTTTTTCAGATTTCATTTGTAGTGCTTTTCAATTTCCAGCTCATTTCGTTCTCAAAACAAATCATTGAATGCATGAAAAATAGCAAATGAAGGAAGAAATGGTTGAAAGTTGATGGCGTCGCTTTGAATGGTGCATACTGAATGCACAAAAAGTCTGGAGTTGTAATAAGTTTAAAAAAATGAAATGCATTTGTAACAGATGAGTTTAATTTCGTCAGAAACCTGAATACTTCGAAAGAGATTGTCCAGTTTGTAAACAAAGTGCATCCAGTTTTTGCCGTAACCCTCTCTACTTTTTTGAACAATCTATGTGGGTGAAATGATGATACCATGCCAAGTTTCAACTTTTTCAGAGTTCATTTGTAGTGCTTTTCAATTTCCAGGTCATTTAGTTCTCAAAACAAATCATTGAATGCATGAAAAATAGCAAATGAAGGCAGAAATGGTTGAAAGTTGATGGCGTCGCTTTGAATGGTGCATACCGAATGCACAAAAAGTCTGGAGTTGTAATAAGTTTAAAAAAATGAAATGCCTTTGTAACAGATGAGTTTAATTTCGTCAGAAACCTGAATACTTCGAAAGAGATTGTCCAGTTTGTAAACGAAGTGCATCCAGTTTTTGCCGTAACCCTCTCTACATTTTTGAACAACCTATGTGGGTGAAATGATGATACCATGCCAAGTTTCAACTTTTTCAGAGTTCATTTGTAGTACTTTTCAATTTCCAGGTCATTTAGTTCTCAAAACAAATCATTGAATGCATGAAAAATAGCAAATGAAGGCACAAACGGTTGAAAGTTGATGGCGTCGCTTTGAATGGTGCATAGTGAATGCACAAAAAGTCTGGAGTTGTAATAAGTTTAAAAAAATGAAATGCCTTTGTAACAGATGAGTTTAATTTCGTCAGAAACTTGAATACTTCGAAAGAGATTGTCCAGTTTGTAAACGAAGTGCATCCAGTTTTTGCCGTAACCCTCTCTACTTTTTTGAACAATCTATGTGGGTGAAATGCTGATACCATGCCAAGTTTCAACTTTTTCAGAGTTCATTTGTAGTGCTTTTCAATTTCCAGGTCATTTAGTTCTCAAAACAAATCATTGAATGCATGAAAAATAGCAAATGAAGGCAGAAATGGTTGAAAGTTGATGGCGTCGCTTTGAATGGTGCATACCGAATGCACAAAAAGTCTGGAGTTGAAATAAGTTTAAAAAAATGAAATGCCTTTGTAACAGATGAGTTTAATTTCGTTTGAAACCTGAATACTTCGAAAGAGATTGTCCAGTTTGTAAACGAAGTGCATCCGGTTTTTGCCGTAACCCTCTCTACTTTTTTGAACAATCTATGTGGGTGAAATGATGATACCATGCCAAGTTTCAACTTTTTCAGAGTTCATTTGTAGTGCTTTTCAATTTCCAGGTCATTTAGTTCTCAAAACAAATCATTGAATGCATGAAAAATAGCAAATGAAGGCAGAAATGGTTGAAAGTTGATGGCGTCGCTTTGAATGGTGCATACCGAATGCACAAAAAGTCTGGAGTTGTAATAAGTTTAAAAAAATGAAATGCCTTTGTAACAGATGAGTTTAATTTCGTCAGAAACCTGAATACTTCGAAAGAGATTGTCCAGTTTGTAAACGAAGTGCATCCAGTTTTTGCGGTAACCCTCTCTACTTTTTTGAACAACCTATGTGGGTGAAATGATGATACCATGCCAAGTTTCAACTTTTTCAGAGTTCATTTGTAGTACTTTTCAATTTCCAGGTCATTTAGTTCTCAAAACAAATCATTGAATGCATGAAAAATAGCAAATGAAGGCAGAAACGGTTGAAAGTTGATGGCGTCGCTTTGAATGGTGCATAGTGAATGCACAAAAAGTCTGGAGTTGTAATAAGTTTAAAAAAATGAAATGCCTTTGTAACAAATGAGTTTAATTTCGTCAGAAACTTGAATACTTCGAAAGAGATTGTCCAGTTTGTAAACGAAGTGCATCCCGTTTTTGCCGTAACCCTCTCTACTTTTTTAAACAATCTATGTGGGTGAAATGCTGATACCATGCCAAGTTTCAACTTTTTCAGAGTTCATTTGTAGTGCTTTTCAATTTCCAGGTCATTTAGTTCTCAAAACAAATCATTGAATGCATGAAAAATAGCAAATGAAGGCAGAAATGGTTGAAAGTTGATGGCGTCGCTTTGAATGGTGCATACCGAATGCACAAAAAGTCTGGAGTTGTAATAAGTTTAAAAAAATGAAATGCCTTTGTAACAGATGAGTTTAATTTCGTCAGAAACCTGAATACTTCGAAAGAGATTGTCCAGTTTGTAAACGAAGTGCATCCAGTTTTTGCCGTAACCCTCTCTACTTTTTTGAACAATCTATGTGGGTGAAATGATGATACCATGCCAAGTTTCAACTTTTTCAGAGTTCATTTGTAGTGCTTTTCAATTTCCAGGTCATTTAGTTCTCAAAACAAATCATTGAATGCATGAAAAATATCAAATGAAGGCAGAAATGGCTGAAAGTTGATGGCGTCGCTTTGAATGGTGCATACCGAATGCACAAAAAGTCTGGAGTTGTAATAAGTTTAAAAAAAATGAAATGCCTTTGTAACAGATGAGTTTAATTTCATCAGAAACCTGAATACTTCGAAAGAGATTGTCCAGTTTGTAAACGAAGTGCATCCAGTTTTTGCCGTAACCCTCTCTACTTTTTTGAACAATCTATGTGGGTGAAATGATGATACCATGCCAAGTTTCAACTTTTTCAGAGTTCATTTGTAGTGCTTTTCAATTTCCAGGTCATTTAGTTCTCAAAACAAATCATTGAATGCATGAAAAATAGCAAATGAAGGCAGAAATGGTTGAAAGTTGATGGCGTCGCTTTGAATGGTGCATACCGAATGCACAAAAAGTCTGGAGTTGTAATAAGTTTAAAAAAATGAAATGCCTTTGTAACAGATGAGTTTAATTTCGTTAGAAACCTGAATACTTCGAAAGAGATTGTCCAGTTTGTAAACGAAGTGCATCCAGTTTTTGCCGTAACCCTCTCTACTTTTTTGAACAATCTATGTGGGTGAAATGATGATACCATGCCAAGTTTCAACTTTTTCAGATTTCATTTGTAGTGCTTTTCAATTTCCAGCTCATTTCGTTCTCAAAACAAATCATTGAATGCATGAAAAATAGCAAATGAAGGCAGAAATGGTTGAAAGATGATGGCGTTGCTTTGAATGGTGCATACCGAATGCACAAAAAGTCTGGAGTTGAAATAAGTTTAAAAAAATGAAATGCCTTTGTAACAGATGAGTTTAATTTCGTTTGAAACCTGAATACTTCGAAAGAGATTGTCCAGTTTGTAAACGAAGTGCATCCGGTTTTTGCCGTAACCCTCTCTACTTTTTTGAACAATCTATGTGGGTGAAATGATGATACCATGCCAAGTTTCAACTTTTTCAGATTTCATTTGTAGTGCTTTTCAATTTCCAGCTCATTTCGTTCTCAAAACAAATCATTGAATGCATGAAAAATAGCAAATGAAGGCAGAAATGGTTGAAAGATGATGGCGTCGCTTTGAATGGTGCATACCGAATGCACAAAAAGTCTGGAGTTGTAATAAGTTTAAAAAAATGAAATGCCTTTGTAACAGATGAGTTTAATTTCATCAGAAACCTGAATACTTCGAAAGAGATTGTCCAGTTTGTAAACGAAGTGCATCCGGTTTTTGCCGTAACCCTCTCTACTTTTTTGAACAATCTATGTGGGTGAAATGATGATACCATGCCAAGTTTCAACTTTTTCAGATTTCATTTGTAGTGCTTTTCAATTTCCAGCTCATTTCGTTCTCAAAACAAATCATTGAATGCATGAAAAATAGCAAATGAAGGCAGAAATGGTTGAAAGATGATGGCGTCGCTTTGAATGGTGCATACCGAATGCACAAAAAGTCTGGAGTTGAAATAAGTTTAAAAAAATGAAATGCCTTTGTAACAGATGAGTTTAATTTCGTCTGAAACCTGAATACTTCGAAAGAGATTGTCCAGTTTGTAAACGAAGTGCATCCGGTTTTTGCCGTAACCCTCTCTACTTTTTTGAACAATCTATGTGGGTGAAATGATGATACCATGCCAAGTTTCAACTTTTTCAGATTTCATTTGTAGTGCTTTTCAATTTCCAGCTCATTTCGTTCTCAAAACAAATCATTGAATGCATGAAAAATAGCAAATGAAGGAAGAAATGGTTGAAAGTTGATGGCGTCGCTTTGAATGGTGCATACTGAATGCACAAAAAGTCTGGAGTTGTGATAAGTTTAAAAAAATGAAATGCATTTGTAACACATGAGTTTAATTTCGTCAGAAACCTGAATACTTCGAAAGAGATTGTCCAGTTTGTAAACGAAGTGCATCCGGTTTTTGCCGTAACCCTCTCTACTTTTTTGAACAATCTATGTGGGTGAAATGATGATACCATGCCAAGTTTCAACTTTTTCAGAGTTCATTTGTAGTGCTTTTCAATTTCCAGGTCATTTAGTTCTCAAAACAAATCATTGAATGCATGAAAAATAGCAAATGCAGGCAGAAATGGTTGAAAGTTGATGGCGTCGCTTTGAATGGTGCATACCGAATGCACAAAAAGTCTGGAGTTGTAATAAGTTTAAAAAAATGAAATGCCTTTGTAACAGATGAGTTTAATTTCGTCAGAAACCTGAATACTTCGAAAGAGATTGTCCAGTTTGTAAACGAAGTGCATCCAGTTTTTGCCGTAACCCTCTCTACTTTTTTGAACAATCTATGTGGGTGAAATGATGATACCATGCCAAGTTTCAACTTTTTCAGAGTTCATTTGTAGTGCTTTTCAATTTCCAGCTCATTTCGTTCTCAAAACAAATCATTGAATGCATGAAAAATAGCAAATGAAGGCAGAAATGGTTGAAAGTTGATGGCGTCGCTTTGAATGGTGCATACTGAATGCACAAAAAGTCTGGAGTTGTAATAAGTTTAAAAAAATGAAATGCATTTGTAACAGATGAGTTTAATTTCGTCAGAAACCTGAATACTTCGAAAGAGATTGTCCAGTTTGTAAACGAAGTGCATCCAGTTTTTGCCGTAACCCTCTCTACTTTTTTGAACAATCTATGTGGGTGAAATGATGATACCATGCCAAGTTTCAACTTTTTCAGAGTTCATTTGTAGTGCTTTTCAATTTCCAGGTCATTTAGTTCTCAAAACAAATCATTGAATGCATGAAAAATAGCAAATGAAGGCAGAAATGGTTGAAAGTTGATGGCGTCGCTTTGAATGGTGCATACCGAATGCACAAAAAGTCTGGAGTTGTAATAAGTTTAAAAAAATGAAATGCCTTTGTAACAGATGAGTTTAATTTCATCAGAAACCTGAATACTTCGAAAGAGATTGTCCATTTTGTAAACGAAGTGCATCCAGTTTTTGCCGTAACCCTCTCTACTTTTTTGAACAATCTATGTGGGTGAAATGATGATACCATGCCAAGTTTCAACTTTTTCAGAGTTCATTTGTAGTTCTTTTCAATTTCCAGCTCATTTCGTTCTCAAAACAAATCATTGAATGCATGAAAAATAGCAAATGAAGGCAGAAATGGTTGAAAGATGATGGCGTCGCTTTGAATGGTGCATACCGAATGCACAAAAAGTCTGGAGTTGTAATAAGTTTAAAAAAATGAAATGCCTTTGTAACAGATGAGTTTAATTTCGTCAGAAACCTGAATACTTCGAAAGAGATTGTCCAGTTTGTAAACGAAGTGCATCCGGTTTTTGCCGTAACCCTCTCTACTTTTTTGAACAATCTATGTGGGTGAAATGATGATACCATGCCAAGTTTCAACTTTTTCAGATTTCATTTGTAGTGCTTTTCAATTTCCAGCTCATTTCGTTCTCAAAACAAATCATTGAATGCATGAAAAATAGCAAATGAAGGAAGAAATGGTTGAAAGTTGATGGCGTCGCTTTGAATGGTGCATACTGAATGCACAAAAAGTCTGGAGTTGTAATAAGTTTAAAAAAATGAAATGCATTTGTAACAGATGAGTTTAATTTCGTCAGAAACCTGAATACTTCGAAAGAGATTGTCCATTTTGTAAACGAAGTGCATCCAGTTTTTGCCGTAACCCTCTCTACTTTTTTGAACAATCTATGTGGGTGAAATGATGATACCATGCCAAGTTTCAACTTTTTCAGAGTTCATTTGTAGTTCTTTTCAATTTCCAGCTCATTTCGTTCTCAAAACAAATCATTGAATGCATGAAAAATAGCAAATGAAGGCAGAAATGGTTGAAAGATGATGGCGTCGCTTTGAATGGTGCATACCGAATGCACAAAAATTCTGGAGTTGTAATAAGTTTAAAAAAATGAAATGCCTTTGTAACAGATGAGTTTAATTTCGTGTGAAACCTGAATACTTCGAAAGAGATTGTCCAGTTTGTAAACGAAGTGCATCCGGTTTTTGCCGTAACCCTCTCTACTTTTTTGAACAATCTATGTGGGTGAAATGATGATACCATGCCAAGTTTCAACTTTTTCAGATTTCATTTGTAGTGCTTTTCAATTTCCAGCTCATTTCGTTCTCAAAACAAATCATTGAATGCATGAAAAATAGCAAATGAAGGAAGAAATGGTTGAAAGTTGATGGCGTCGCTTTGAATGGTGCATACTGAATGCACAAAAAGTCTGGAGTTGTAATAAGTTTAAAAAAATGAAATGCATTTGTAACAGATGAGTTTAATTTCGTCAGAAACCTGAATACTTCGAAAGAGATTGTCCAGTTTGTAAACGAAGTGCATCCAGTTTTTGCCGTAACCCTCTCTACTTTTTTGAACAATCTATGTGGGTGAAATGATGATACCATGCCAAGTTTCAACTTTTTCAGAGTTCATTTGTAGTTCTTTTCAATTTCCAGCTCATTTCGTTCTCAAAACAAATCATTGAATGCATGAAAAATAGCAAATGAAGGCAGAAATGGTTGAAAGATGATGGCGTCGCTTTGAATGGTGCATACCGAATGCACAAAAAGTCTGGAGTTGTAATAAGTTTAAAAAAATGAAATGCCTTTGTAACAGATGAGTTTAATTTCGTCAGAAACCTGAATACTTCGAAAGAGATTGTCCAGTTTGTAAACGAAGTGCATCCGGTTTTTGCCGTAACCCTCTCTACTTTTTTGAACAATCTATGTGGGTGAAATGATGATACCATGCCAAGTTTCAACTTTTTCAGATTTCATTTGTAGTGCTTTTCAATTTCCAGCTCATTTCGTTCTCAAAACAAATCATTGAATGCATGAAAAATAGCAAATGAAGGAAGAAATGGTTGAAAGTTGATGGCGTCGCTTTGAATGGTGCATACTGAATGCACAAAAAGTCTGGAGTTGTAATAAGTTTAAAAAAATGAAATGCATTTGTAACAGATGAGTTTAATTTCGTCAGAAACCTGAATACTTCGAAAGAGATTGTCCATTTTGTAAACGAAGTGCATCCAGTTTTTGCCGTAACCCTCTCTACTTTTTTGAACAATCTATGTGGGTGAAATGATGATACCATGCCAAGTTTCAACTTTTTCAGAGTTCATTTGTAGTTCTTTTCAATTTCCAGCTCATTTCGTTCTCAAAACAAATCATTGAATGCATGAAAAATAGCAAATGAAGGCAGAAATGGTTGAAAGATGATGGCGTCGCTTTGAATGGTGCATACCGAATGCACAAAAATTCTGGAGTTGTAATAAGTTTAAAAAAATGAAATGCCTTTGTAACAGATGAGTTTAATTTCGTGTGAAACCTGAATACTTCGAAAGAGATTGTCCAGTTTGTAAACGAAGTGCATCCGGTTTTTGCCGTAACCCTCTCTACTTTTTTGAACAATCTATGTGGGTGAAATGATGATACCATGCCAAGTTTCAACTTTTTCAGATTTCATTTGTAGTGCTTTTCAATTTCCAGCTCATTTCGTTCTCAAAACAAATCATTGAATGCATGAAAAATAGCAAATGAAGGAAGAAATGGTTGAAAGTTGATGGCGTCGCTTTGAATGGTGCATACTGAATGCACAAAAAGTCTGGAGTTGTAATAAGTTTAAAAAAATGAAATGCATTTGTAACAGATGAGTTTAATTTCGTCAGAAACCTGAATACTTCGAAAGAGATTGTCCAGTTTGTAAACGAAGTGCATCCAGTTTTTGCCGTAACCCTCTCTACTTTTTTGAACAATCTATGTGGGTGAAATGATGATACCATGCCAAGTTTCAACTTTTTCAGAGTTCATTTGTAGTTCTTTTCAATTTCCAGCTCATTTCGTTCTCAAAACAAATCATTGAATGCATGAAAAATAGCAAATGAAGGCAGAAATGGTTGAAAGATGATGGCGTCGCTTTGAATGGTGCATACCGAATGCACAAAAAGTCTGGAGTTGTAATAAGTTTAAAAAAATGAAATGCCTTTGTAACAGATGAGTTTAATTTCGTGTGAAACCTGAATACTTCGAAAGAGATTGTCCAGTTTGTAAACGAAGTGCATCCGGTTTTTGCCGTAACCCTCTCTACTTTTTTGAACAATCTATGTGGGTGAAATGATGATACCATGCCAAGTTTCAACTTTTTCAGATTTCATTTGTAGTGCTTTTCAATTTCCAGCTCATTTCGTTCTCAAAACAAATCATTGAATGCATGAAAAATAGCAAATGAAGGAAGAAATGGTTGAAAGTTGATGGCGTCGCTTTGAATGGTGCATACCGAATGCACAAAAAGTCTGGAGTTGAAATAAGTTTAAAAAAATGAAATGCCTTTGTAACAGATGAGTTTAATTTCGTCTGAAACCTGAATACTTCGAAAGAGATTGTCCAGTTTGTAAACGAAGTGCATCCGGTTTTTGCCGTAACCCTCTCTACTTTTTTGAACAATCTATGTGGGTGAAATGATGATACCATGCCAAGTTTCAACTTTTTCAGATTTCATTTGTAGTGCTTTTCAATTTCCAGGTCATTTAGTTCTCAAAACAAATCATTGAATGCATGAAAAATATCAAATGAAGGCAGAAATGGTTGAAAGTTGATGGCGTCACTTTGAATGGTGCATACTGAATGCACAAAATGTCTGGAGTTGTAATAAGTTTAAAAAAATGAAATGCCTTTGTAACAGATGAGTTTAATTTCGTCAGAAACCTGAATACTTCGAAAGAGATTGTCCAGTTTGTAAACGAAGTGCATCCAGTTTTTGCCGTGACCCTCTCTACTTTTTTGAACAATCTATGTGGGTGAAATGATGATACCATGCCAAGTTTCAACTTTTTCAGAGTTCAGTTGTAGTGCTTTTCAATTTCCAGGTCATTTAGTTCTCAAAACAAATCATTGAATGCATGAAAAATAGCAAATGAAGGCAGAAATGGTTGAAAGTTGATGGCGTCGCTTTGAATGGTGCATACGGAATGCACAAAAAGTCTGGAGTTGTAATAAGTTTAAAAAAATGAAATGCCTTTGTAACAGATGAGTTTAATTTCGTCAGAAACCTGAATACTTCGAAAGAGATTGTCCAGTTTGTAAACGAAGTGCATCCAGTTTTTGCCGTAACCCTCTCTACTTTTTTGAACAATCTATGTGGGTCAAATGATGTTACCATGCCATGTTTCAACTTTTTCAGAGTTCATTTGTAGTGCTTTTCAATTTCCAGGTCATTTAGTTCTCAAAACAAATCATTGAATGCATGAAAAATATCAAATGAAGGCAGAAATGGTTGAAAGTTGATGGTGTAGCTTTGAATGGTGCATACTGAATGCACAAAATGTCTGGAGTTGTAATAAGTTTAAAAAAATGAAATTCCTTTGTAACAGATGAGTTTAATTTCGTCAGAAACTTGAATACTTCGAAAGAGATTGTCCAGTTTGTAAACGAAGTGCATCCAGTTTTTGCCGTGACCCTCTCTACTTTTTGAACAATCTATGTGGGTGAAATGATGATACCATGCCAAGTTTCAACTTTTTTAGAGTTCATTTGTAGTGCTTTTCAATTTCCAGGTCATTTAGTTCTCAAAACAAATCATTCAATGCATGAAAAATAGCAAATGAAGGCAGAAATGGTTGAAAGTTGATGGCGTCGCTTTGAATGGTGCATATTGAATGCACAAAAAGTCTGGAGTTGTAATAAGTTTAAAAAAATGAAATGCCTTTGTAACAGATGAGTTTAATTTCGTCAGAAACCTGAATACTTCGAAAGATATTGTCCAGTTTGTAAACGAAGTGCATCCAGTTTTTGCCGTGACCCTCTCTACTTTTTTGAACAATCTATGTGGGTGAAATGATGATACCATGCCAAGTTTCAACTTTTTCAGAGTTCATTTGTAGTGCTTTTCAATTTCCAGGTCATTTAGTTCTCAAAACAAAACATTGAATGCATGAAAAATAGCAAATGAAGGCAGAAATGGTTGAAAGTTGATGGCGTCGCTTTGAATGGTGCATAGTGAATGCACAAAAAGTCTGGAGTTGTAATAAGTTTAAAAAAATGAAATGCCTTTGTAACAGATGAGTTTAATTTCGTCAGAAACCTGAATACTTCGAAAGAGATTGTCCAGTTTGTAAACGAAGTGCATCCAGTTTTTGCCGTAACCCTATCTACTTTTTTGAACAATCTATGTGGGTGAAATGATGATACCATGCCAAGTTTCAACTTTTTCAGAGTTCATTTGTAGTGCTTTTCAATTTCCAGGTCATTTAGTTCTCAAAACAAATCATTGAATGCATGAAAAATAGCAAATGAAGGCAGAAATGGTTGAAAGATGATGGCGTCGCTTTGAATGGTGCATACCGAATGCACAAAAAGTCTGGAGTTGAAATAAGTTTAAAAAAATGAAATGCCTTTGTAACAGATGAGTTTAATTTCGTCTGAAACCTGAATACTTCGAAAGAGATTGTCCAGTTTGTAAACGAAGTGCATCCGGTTTTTGCCGTAACCCTCTCTACTTTTTTGAACAATCTATGTGGGTGAAATGATGATACCATGCCAAGTTTCAACTTTTTCAGATTTCATTTGTAGTGCTTTTCAATTTCCAGCTCATTTCGTTCTCAAAACAAATCATTGAATGCATGAAAAATAGCAAATGAAGGAAGAAATGGTTGAAAGTTGATGGCGTCGCTTTGAATGGTGCATACTGAATGCACAAAAAGTCTGGAGTTGTAATAAGTTTAAAAAAATGAAATGCATTTGTAACAGATGAGTTTAATTTCGTCAGAAACCTGAATACTTCGAAAGAGATTGTCCAGTTTGTAAACGAAGTGCATCCAGTTTTTGCCGTAACCCTCTCTACTTTTTTGAACAATCTATGTGGGTGAAATGATGATACCATGCCAAGTTTCAACTTTTTCAGAGTTCATTTGTAGTGCTTTTCAATTTCCAGGTCATTCAGTTCTCAAAACAAATCATTGAATGCATGAAAAATAGCAAATGAAGGCAGAAATGGTTGAAAGTTGATGGCGTCGCTTTGAATGGTGCATACCGAATGCACAAAAAGTCTGGAGTTGTAATAAGTTTAAAAAAATGAAATGCCTTTGTAACAGATGAGTTTAATTTCGTCAGAAACCTGAATACTTCGAAAGAGATTGTCCAGTTTGTAAACGAAGTGCATCCAGTTTTTGCCGTAACCCTCTCTACTTTTTTGAACAACCTATGTGGGTGAAATGATGATACCATGCCAAGTTTCAACTTTTTCAGAGTTCATTTGTAGTACTTTTCAATTTCCAGGTCATTTAGTTCTCAAAACAAATCATTGAATGCATGAAAAATAGCAAATGAAGGCAGAAACGGTTGAAAGTTGATGGCGTCGCTTTGAATGGTGCATAGTGAATGCACAAAAAGTCTGGAGTTGTAATAAGTTTTAAAAAATGAAATGCCTTTGTAACAAATGAGTTTAATTTCGTCAGAAACTTGAATACTTCGAAAGAGATTGTCCAGTTTGTAAACGAAGTGCATCCAGTTTTTGCCGTAACCCTCTCTACTTTTTTAAACAATCTATGTGGGTGAAATGCTGATACCATGCCAAGTTTCAACTTTTTCAGAGTTCATTTGTAGTGCTTTTCAATTTCCAGGTCATTTAGTTCTCAAAACAAATCATTGAATGCATGAAAAATAGCAAATGAAGGCAGGAATGGTTGAAAGTTGATGGCGTCGCTTTGAATGGTGCATACCGAATGCACAAAAAGTCTGGAGTTGTAATAAGTTTAAAAAAATGAAATGCCTTTGTAACAGATGAGTTTAATTTCGTCAGAAACCTGAATACTTCGAAAGAGATTGTCCAGTTTGTAAACGAAGTGCATCCAGTTTTTGCCGTAACCCTCTCTACTTTTTTGAACAATCTATGTGGGTGAAATGATGATACCATGCCAAGTTTCAACTTTTTCAGAGTTCATTTGTAGTGCTTTTCAATTTCCAGGTCATTTAGTTCTCAAAACAAATCATTGAATGCATGAAAAATATCAAATGAAGGCAGAAATGGCTGAAAGTTGATGGCGTCGCTTTGAATGGTGCATACCGAATGCACAAAAAGTCTGGAGTTGTAATAAGTTTAAAAAAATGAAATGCCTTTGTAACAGATGAGTTTAATTTCATCAGAAACCTGAATACTTCGAAAGAGATTGTCCAGTTTGTAAACGAAGTGCATCCAGTTTTTGCCGTAACCCTCTCTACTTTTTTGAACAATCTATGTGGGTGAAATGATGATACCATGCCAAGTTTCAACTTTTTCAGAGTTCATTTGTAGTGCTTTTCAATTTCCAGGTCATTTAGTTCTCAAAACAAATCATTGAATGCATGAAAAATAGCAAATGAAGGCAGAAATGGTTGAAAGTTGATGGCGTCGCTTTGAATGGTGCATACCGAATGCACAAAAAGTCTGGAGTTGTAATAAGTTTAAAAAAATGAAATGCCTTTGTAACAGATGAGTTTAATTTCGTCAGAAACCTGAATACTTCGAAAGAGATTGTCCAGTTTGTAAACGAAGTGCATCCAGTTTTTGCCGTAACCCTCTCTACTTTTTTGAACAATCTATGTGGGTGAAATGATGATACCATGCCAAGTTTCAACTTTTTCAGAGTTCATTTGTAGTGCTTTTCAATTTCCAGCTCATTTCGTTCTCAAAACAAATCATTGAATGCATGAAAAATAGCAAATGAAGGCAGAAATGGTTGAAAGTTGATGGCGTCGCTTTGAATGGTGCATACTGAATCCACAAAAAGTCTGGAGTTGTAATAAGTTTAAAAAAATGAAATGCATTTGTAACAGATGAGTTTAATTTCGTCAGAAACCTGAATACTTCGAAAGAGATTGTCCAGTTTGTAAACGAAGTGCATCCGGTTTTTGCCGTAACCCTCTCTACTTTTTTGAACAATCTATGTGGGTGAAATGATGATACCATGCCAAGTTTCAACTTTTTCAGAGTTCATTTGTAGTGCTTTTCAATTTCCAGGTCATTTAGTTCTCAAAACAAATCATTGAATGCATGAAAAATAGCAAATGAAGGCAGAAATGGTTGAAAGTTGATGGCGTCGCTTTGAATGGTGCATACCGAATGCACAAAAAGTCTGGAGTTGTAATAAGTTTAAAAAAATGAAATGCATTTGTAACAGATGAGTTTAATTTCATCAGAAACCTGAATACTTCGAAAGAGATTGTCCATTTTGTAAACGAAGTGCATCCAGTTTTTGCCGTAACCCTCTCTACTTTTTTGAACAATCTATGTGGGTGAAATGATGATACCATGCCAAGTTTCAACTTTTTCAGAGTTCATTTGTAGTTCTTTTCAATTTCCAGCTCATTTCGTTCTCAAAACAAATCATTGAATGCATGAAAAATAGCAAATGAAGGCAGAAATGGTTGAAAGATGATGGCGTCGCTTTGAATGGTGCATACCGAATGCACAAAAAGTCTGGAGTTGTAATAAGTTTAAAAAAATGAAATGCCTTTGTAACAGATGAGTTTAATTTCGTCTGAAACCTGAATACTTCGAAAGAGATTGTCCAGTTTGTAAACGAAGTGCATCCGGTTTTTGCCGTAACCCTCTCTACTTTTTTGAACAATCTATGTGGGTGAAATGATGATACCATGCCAAGTTTCAACTTTTTCAGATTTCATTTGTAGTGCTTTTCAATTTCCAGCTCATTTCGTTCTCAAAACAAATCATTGAATGCATGAAAAATAGCAAATGAAGGAAGAAATGGTTGAAAGTTGATGGCGTCGCTTTGAATGGTGCATACTGAATGCACAAAAAGTCTGGAGTTGTAATAAGTTTAAAAAAATGAAATGCATTTGTAACAGATGAGTTTAATTTCGTCAGAAACCTGAATACTTCGAAAGAGATTGTCCAGTTTGTAAACGAAGTGCATCCAGTTTTTGCCGTAACCCTCTCTACTTTTTTGAACAATCTATGTGGGTGAAATGATGATACCATGCCAAGTTTCAACTTTTTCAGAGTTCATTTGTAGTTCTTTTCAATTTCCAGCTCATTTCGTTCTCAAAACAAATCATTGAATGCATGAAAAATAGCAAATGAAGGCAGAAATGGTTGAAAGTTGATGGCGTCGCTTTGAATGGTGCATACCGAATGCACAAAAAGTCTGGAGTTGTAATAAGTTTAAAAAAATGAAATGCCTTTGTAACAGATGAGTTTAATTTCGTCAGAAACCTGAATACTTCGAAAGAGATTGTCCAGTTTGTAAACGAAGTGCATCCAGTTTTTGCCGTAACCCTCTCTACTTTTTTGAACAATCTATGTGGGTGAAATGATGATACCATGCCAAGTTTCAACTTTTTCAGAGTTCATTTGTAGTGCTTTTCAATTTCCAGCTCATTTCGTTCTCAAAACAAATCATTGAATGCATGAAAAATAGCAAATGAAGGAAGAAATGGTTGAAAGTTGATGGCGTCGCTTTGAATGGTGCATACTGAATGCACAAAAAGTCTGGAGTTGTAATAAGTTTAAAAAAATGAAATGCATTTGTAACAGATGAGTTTAATTTCGTCAGAAACCTGAATACTTCGAAAGAGATTGTCCAGTTTGTAAACGAAGTGCATCCAGTTTTTGCCGTAACCCTCTCTACTTTTTTGAACAATCTATGTGGGTGAAATGATGATACCATGCCAAGTTTCAACTTTTTCAGAGTTCATTTGTAGTGCTTTTCAATTTCCAGCTCATTTCGTTCTCAAAACAAATCATTGAATGCATGAAAAATAGCAAATGAAGGCAGAAATGGTTGAAAGTTGATGGCGTCGCTTTGAATGGTGCATACCGAATGCACAAAAAGTCTGGAGTTGTAATAAGTTTAAAAAAATGAAATGCCTTTGTAACAGATGAGTTTAATTTCGTGTGAAACCTGAATACTTCGAAAGAGATTGTCCAGTTTGTAAACGAAGTGCATCCGGTTTTTGCCGTAACCCTCTCTACTTTTTTGAACAATCTATGTGGGTGAAATGATGATACCATGCCAAGTTTCAACTTTTTCAGAGTTCATTTGTAGTGCTTTTCAATTTCCAGCTCATTTCGTTCTCAAAACAAATCATTGAATGCATGAAAAATAGCAAATGAAGGCAGAAATGGTTGAAAGATGATGGCGTCGCTTTGAATGGTGCATACCGAATGCACAAAAAGTCTGGAGTTGTAATAAGTTTAAAAAAATGAAATGCCTTTGTAACAGATGAGTTTAATTTCGTCAGAAACCTGAATACTTCGAAAGAGATTGTCCAGTTTGTAAACGAAGTGCATCCGGTTTTTGCCGTAACCCTCTCTACTTTTTTGAACAATCTATGTGGGTGAAATGATGATACCATGCCAAGTTTCAACTTTTTCAGATTTCATTTGTAGTGCTTTTCAATTTCCAGCTCATTTCGTTCTCAAAACAAATCATTGAATGCATGAAAAATAGCAAATGAAGGAAGAAATGGTTGAAAGTTGATGGCGTCGCTTTGAATGGTGCATACTGAATGCACAAAAAGTCTGGAGTTGTAATAAGTTTAAAAAAATGAAATGCATTTGTAACAGATGAGTTTAATTTCGTCAGAAACCTGAATACTTCGAAAGAGATTGTCCATTTTGTAAACGAAGTGCATCCAGTTTTTGCCGTAACCCTCTCTACTTTTTTGAACAATCTATGTGGGTGAAATGATGATACCATGCCAAGTTTCAACTTTTTCAGAGTTCATTTGTAGTTCTTTTCAATTTCCAGCTCATTTCGTTCTCAAAACAAATCATTGAATGCATGAAAAATAGCAAATGAAGGCAGAAATGGTTGAAAGATGATGGCGTCGCTTTGAATGGTGCATACCGAATGCACAAAAAGTCTGGAGTTGTAATAAGTTTAAAAAAATGAAATGCCTTTGTAACAGATGAGTTTAATTTCGTCTGAAACCTGAATACTTCGAAAGAGATTGTCCAGTTTGTAAACGAAGTGCATCCGGTTTTTGCCGTAACCCTCTCTACTTTTTTGAACAATCTATGTGGGTGAAATGATGATACCATGCCAAGTTTCAACTTTTTCAGAGTTCATTTGTAGTTCTTTTCAATTTCCAGGTCATTTAGTTCTCAAAACAAATCATTGAATGCATGAGAAATAGCAAATGAAGGCAGAAATGGTTGAAAGTTGATGGCATTGCTTTGAATGGTGCATACCGAGTGCACAAAAAGTCGGGAGTTGTAATAAGTTTAAAAAAGTGAAATGCCTTTGTAACAGATGAGTTTAATTTCGTCAGAAACCTGAATACTTCGAAAGAGATTGTCCAGTTTGTAAACGAAGTGCATCCAGTTTTTGCCGTGACCCTCTCTACTTTTTTGAACAATCTATGTGGGTGAAATGATGATACCATGCCAAGTTTCAACTTTTTCAGAGTTCAGTTGTAGTGCTTTTCAATTTCCAGGTCATTTAGTTCTCAAAACAAATCATTGAATGCATGAAAAATAGCAAATGAAGGCAGAAATGGTTGAAAGTTGATGGCGTCGCTTTGAATGGTGCATACGGAATGCACAAAAAGTCTGGAGTTGTAATAAGTTTAAAAAAATGAAATGCATTTGTAACAGATGAGTTTAATTTCGTCAGAAACCTGAATACTTCGAAAGAGATTGTCCAGTTTGTAAACGAAGTGCATCCAGTTTTTGCCGTAACCCTCTCTACTTTTTTGAACAATCTATGTGGGTCAAATGATCTTACCATGCCATGTTTCAACTTTTTCAGAGTTCATTTGTAGTGCTTTTCAATTTCCAGGTCATTTAGTTCTCAAAACAAATCATTGAATGCATGAAAAATATCAAATGAAGGCAGAAATGGTTGAAAGTTGATGGCGTCGCTTTGAATGGTGCATACGGAATGCACAAAAAGTCTGGAGTTGTAATAAGTTTAAAAAAATGAAATGCATTTGTAACAGATGAGTTTAATTTCGTCAGAAACCTGAATACTTCGAAAGAGATTGTCCAGTTTGTAAACGAAGTGCATCCAGTTTTTGCCGTAACCCTCTCTACTTTTTTGAACAATCTATGTGGGTGAAATGATGATACCATGCCAAGTTTCAACTTTTTCAGAGTTCATTTGTAGTGCTTTTCAATTTCCAGGTCATTTAGTTCTCAAAACAAATCATTGAATGCATGAAAAATAGCAAATGAAGGCAGAAATGGTTGAAAGTTGATGGCGTCGCTTTGAATGGTGCATACCGAATGCACAAAAAGTCTGGAGTTGTAATAAGTTTAAAAAAATGAAATGCCTTTGTAACAGATGAGTTTAATTTCATCAGAAACCTGAATACTTCGAAAGAGATTGTCCATTTTGTAAACGAAGTGCATCCAGTTTTTGCCGTAACCCTCTCTACTTTTTTGAACAATCTATGTGGGTGAAATGATGATACCATGCCAAGTTTCAACTTTTTCAGAGTTCATTTGTAGTTCTTTTCAATTTCCAGCTCATTTCGTTCTCAAAACAAATCATTGAATGCATGAAAAATAGCAAATGAAGGCAGAAATGGTTGAAAGATGATGGCGTCGCTTTGAATGGTGCATACCGAATGCACAAAAAGTCTGGAGTTGTAATAAGTTTAAAAAAATGAAATGCCTTTGTAACAGATGAGTTTAATTTCGTCAGAAACCTGAATACTTCGAAAGAGATTGTCCAGTTTGTAAACGAAGTGCATCCGGTTTTTGCCGTAACCCTCTCTACTTTTTTGAACAATCTATGTGGGTGAAATGATGATACCATGCCAAGTTTCAACTTTTTCAGATTTCATTTGTAGTGCTTTTCAATTTCCAGCTCATTTCGTTCTCAAAACAAATCATTGAATGCATGAAAAATAGCAAATGAAGGAAGAAATGGTTGAAAGTTGATGGCGTCGCTTTGAATGGTGCATACTGAATGCACAAAAAGTCTGGAGTTGTAATAAGTTTAAAAAAATGAAATGCATTTGTAACAGATGAGTTTAATTTCGTCAGAAACCTGAATACTTCGAAAGAGATTGTCCATTTTGTAAACGAAGTGCATCCAGTTTTTGCCGTAACCCTCTCTACTTTTTTGAACAATCTATGTGGGTGAAATGATGATACCATGCCAAGTTTCAACTTTTTCAGAGTTCATTTGTAGTTCTTTTCAATTTCCAGCTCATTTCGTTCTCAAAACAAATCATTGAATGCATGAAAAATAGCAAATGAAGGCAGAAATGGTTGAAAGATGATGGCGTCGCTTTGAATGGTGCATACCGAATGCACAAAAAGTCTGGAGTTGTAATAAGTTTAAAAAAATGAAATGCCTTTGTAACAGATGAGTTTAATTTCGTCTGAAACCTGAATACTTCGAAAGAGATTGTCCAGTTTGTAAACGAAGTGCATCCGGTTTTTGCCGTAACCCTCTCTACTTTTTTGAACAATCTATGTGGGTGAAATGATGATACCATGCCAAGTTTCAACTTTTTCAGAGTTCATTTGTAGTTCTTTTCAATTTCCAGGTCATTTAGTTCTCAAAACAAATCATTGAATGCATGAGAAATAGCAAATGAAGGCAGAAATGGTTGAAAGTTGATGGCATTGCTTTGAATGGTGCATACCGAGTGCACAAAAAGTCGGGAGTTGTAATAAGTTTAAAAAAGTGAAATGCCTTTGTAACAGATGAGTTTAATTTCGTCAGAAACCTGAATACTTCGAAAGAGATTGTCCAGTTTGTAAACGAAGTGCATCCAGTTTTTGCCGTGACCCTCTCTACTTTTTTGAACAATCTATGTGGGTGAAATGATGATACCATGCCAAGTTTCAACTTTTTCAGAGTTCAGTTGTAGTGCTTTTCAATTTCCAGGTCATTTAGTTCTCAAAACAAATCATTGAATGCATGAAAAATAGCAAATGAAGGCAGAAATGGTTGAAAGTTGATGGCGTCGCTTTGAATGGTGCATACGGAATGCACAAAAAGTCTGGAGTTGTAATAAGTTTAAAAAAATGAAATGCATTTGTAACAGATGAGTTTAATTTCGTCAGAAACCTGAATACTTCGAAAGAGATTGTCCAGTTTGTAAACGAAGTGCATCCAGTTTTTGCCGTAACCCTCTCTACTTTTTTGAACAATCTATGTGGGTCAAATGATCTTACCATGCCATGTTTCAACTTTTTCAGAGTTCATTTGTAGTGCTTTTCAATTTCCAGGTCATTTAGTTCTCAAAACAAATCATTGAATGCATGAAAAATATCAAATGAAGGCAGAAATGGTTGAAAGTTGATGGTGTCGCTTTGAATGGTGCATACTGAATGCACAAAATGTCTGGAGTTGTAATAAGTTTAAAAAAATGAAATTCCTTTGTAACAGATGAGTTTAATTTCGTCAGAAACCTGAATACTTCGAAAGAGATTGTCCAGTTTGTAAACGAAGTGCATCCAGTTTTTGCCATGACCCTCTCTACTTTTTGAACAATCTATGTGGGTGAAATGATGATACCATGCCAAGTTTCAACTTTTTTAGAGTTCATTTGTAGTGCTTTTCAATTTCCAGGTCATTTAGTTCTCAAAACAAATCATTCAATGCATGAAAAATAGCAAATGAAGGCAGAAATGGTTGAAAGTTGATGGCGTCGCTTTGAATGGTGCATATTGAATGCACAAAGAGTCTGGAGTTGTAATAAGTTTAAAAAAATGAAATGCCTTTGTAACAGATGAGTTTAATTTCGTCAGAAACCTGAATACTTCGAAAGATATTGTCCAGTTTGTAAACGAAGTGCATCCAGTTTTTGCCGTGACCCTCTCTACTTTTTTGAACAATCTATGTGGGTGAAATGATGATACCATGCCAAGTTTCAACTTTTTCAGAGTTCATTTGTAGTGCTTTTCAATTTCCAGGTCATTTAGTTCTCAAAACAAAACATTGAATGCATGAAAAATAGCAAATGAAGGCAGAAATGGTTGAAAGTTGATGGCGTCGCTTTGAATGGTGCATAGTGAATGCACAAAAAGTCTGGAGTTGTAATAAGTTTAAAAAAATGAAATGCCTTTGTAACAGATGAGTTTAATTTCGTCAGAAACCTGAATACTTCGAAAGAGATTGTCCAGTTTGTAAACGAAGTGCATCCAGTTTTTGCCGTAACCCTACCTACTTTTTTGAACAATCTATGTGGGTGAAATGATGATACCATGCCAAGTTTCAACTTTTTCAGAGTTCATTTGTAGTGCTTTTCAATTTCCAGGTCATTTAGTTCTCAAAACAAATCATTGAATGCATGAAAAATAGCAAATGAAGGCAGAAATGGTTGAAAGTTGATGGCGTCGCTTTGAATGGTGCATACCGAATGCACAAAAAGTCTGAAGTTGTAATAAGTTTAAAAAATGAAATGCCTTTGTAACAGATGAGTTTAATTTCGTCAGAAACCTGAATACTTCGAAAGAGATTGTCCAGTTTGTAAACGAAGTGCATCCAGTTTTTGCCGTAACCCTCTCTACTTTTTTGAACAACCTATGTGGGTGAAATGATGATACCATGCCAAGTTTCAACTTTTTCAGAGTTCATTTGTAGTGCTTTTCAATTTCCAGGTCATTTAGTTCTCAAAACAAACCATTGAATGCATGAAAAATAACAAATGAAGGCAGAAATGGTTGAAAGTTGATGGCGTCGCTTTGAATGGTGCATACTGAATGCACAAAATGTCTGGAGTTGTAAAAAGTTTAAAAAAATGAAATGCCTTTGTAACAGATGAGTTTAATTTCGTCAGAAACCTGGATACTTCGAAAGAGATTGTCCAGTTTGTAAATGAAGTGCATCCAGTTTTTGCCGTAACCCTCTCTACTTTTTTGAACAATCTATGTGGGTGAAATGATGATACCATGCCAAGTTTCAACTTTTTCAGAGTTCATTTGTAGTGCTTTTCAATTTCCAGGTCATTTAGTTCTCAAAACAAATCATTGAATGCATGAAAAATATCAAATGAAGGCAGAAATGGTTGAAAGTTGATGGTGTCGCTTTGAATGGTGCATACTGAATGCACAAAATGTCTGGAGTTGTAATAAGTTTAAAAAAATGAAATGCCTTTGTAACAGATGTGTTTAATTTCGTCAGAAACCTGAATACTTCAAAAGAGATTGTCCAGTTTGTAAATGAAGTGCATCCAGTTTTTGTCGTGACCCTCTCTACTTTTTTGAACAATCTATGTGGGTGAAATGATGATACCATGCCAAGTTTCAACTTTTTCAGAGTTCATTTGTTGTGCTTTTCAATTTCCAGGTCATTTCGTTCTCAAAACAAATCATTGAATGCATGAAAAATAGCAAATGAAGGCAGAAATGGTTGAAAGTTGATGGCGTCGCTTTGAATGGTGCATACTGAATGCACAAAATGTCTGGAGTTGTAATAAGTTTAAAAAAATGAAATGCCTTTGTAACAGATGAGTTTAATTTCGTCAGAAACCTGAATACTTCGAAAGAGATTGTCCAGTTTGTAAATGAAGTGCATCCAGTTTTTGTCGTGACCCTCTCTACTTTTTTGAACAATCTATGTGGGTGAAATGATGATACCATGCCAAGTTTCAACTTTTTCAGAGTTCATTTGTAGTGCTTTTCAATGTCCAGGTCATTTCGTTCTCAAAACAAATCACTGAATGCATGAAAAATAGCAAATGAAGGCAGAAATGGTTGAAAGTTGATGGCGTCGCTTTGAATGGTGCATACTGAATGCACAAAAAGTCTGGAGTTGTAATAAGTTTAAAAAAATGAAATGCATTTGTAACAGATGAGTTTAATTTCGTCAGAAACCTGAATACTTCGAAAGAGATTGTCCAGTTTGTAAACGAAGTGCATCCAGTTTTTTTCTTAACCCTCTCTACTTTTTTGAACAATCTATGTGGGTGAAATGATGATACCATGCCAAGTTTCAACTTTTTCAGAGTTCATTTGTAGTGCTTTTCAATTTCCAGGTCATTTAGTTCTCAAAACAAATCATTCAATGCATGAAAAATAGCAAATGAAGGCAGAAATGGTTGAAAGTTGATGGCGTCGCTTTGAATGGTGCATACCGAATGCACAAAAAGTCTGCAGTTGTGATAAGTTTAAAAAAATGAAATGCCTTTGTAACATATGAGTTTAATTTCGTCAGAAACCTGAATACTTCGAAAGAGATTGTCCAGTTTGTAAACGAAGTGCATCCAGTTTTTTTCTTAACCCTCTCTACTTTTTTGAACAATCTATGTGGGTGAAATGATGATACCATGCCAAGTTTCAACTTTTTCAGAGTTCATTTGTAGTGCTTTTCAATTTCCAGGTCATTTAGTTCTCAAAACAAATCATTCAATGCATGAAAAATAGCAAATGAAGGCAGAAATGGTTGAAAGTTGATGGCGTCGCTTTGAATGGTGCATACCGAATGCACAAAAAGTCTGCAGTTGTGATAAGTTTAAAAAAATGAAATGCCTTTGTAACATATGAGTTTAATTTCGTCAGAAACCTGAATACTTCGAAAGAGATTGTCCAGTTTGTAAACGAAGTGCATCCAGTTTTTGCCGTAACCCTCTCTACTTTTTAAAACAATCTATGTGGGTGAAATGATGATACCATGCCAAGTTTCAACTTTTTCAGAGTTCATTTGTAGTGCTTTTCAATTTCCAGGTCATTTAGTTCTCAAAACAAACCATTGAATGCATGAAAAATAACAAATGAAGGCAGAAATGGTTGAAAGTTGATGGCGTCGCTTTGAATGGTGCATACTGAATGCACAAAATGTCTGGAGTTGTAAAAAGTTTAAAAAAATGAAATGCCTTTGTAACAGATGAGTTTAATTTCGTCAGAAACCTGGATACTTCGAAAGAGATTGTCCAGTTTGTAAATGAAGTGCATCCAGTTTTTGCCGTAACCCTCTCTACTTTTTTGAACAATCTATGTGGGTGAAATGATGATACCATGCCAAGTTTCAACTTTTTCAGAGTTCATTTGTAGTGCTTTTCAATTTCCAGGTCATTTAGTTCTCAAAACAAATCATTGAATGCATGAAAAATATCAAATGAAGGCAGAAATGGTTGAAAGTTGATGGTGTCGCTTTGAATGGTGCATACTGAATGCACAAAATGTCTGGAGTTGTAATAAGTTTAAAAAAATGAAATGCCTTTGTAACAGATGAGTTTAATTTCGTCAGAAACCTGAATACTTCGAAAGATATTGTCCAGTTTGTAAATGAAGTGCATCCAGTTTTTGTCGTGACCCTCTCTACTTTTTTGAACAATCTATGTGGGTGAAATGATGATACCATGCCAAGTTTCAACTTTTTCAGAGTTCATTTGTTGTGCTTTTCAATTTCCAGGTCATTTCGTTCTCAAAACAAATCATTGAATGCATGAAAAATAGCAAATGAAGGCAGAAATGGTTGAAAGTTGATGGCGTCGCTTTGAATGGTGCATACTGAATGCACAAAATGTCTGGAGTTGTAATAAGTTTAAAAAAATGAAATGCCTTTGTAACAGATGAGTTTAATTTCGTCAGAAACCTGAATACTTCGAAAGAGATTGTCCAGTTTGTAAACGAAGTGCATCCAGTTTTTGTCGTGACCCTCTCTACTTTTTTGAACAATCTATGTGGGTGAAATGATGATACCATGCCAAGTTTCAACTTTTTCAGAGTTCATTTGTAGTGCTTTTCAATGTCCAGGTCATTTCGTTCTCAAAACAAATCATTGAATGCATGAAAAATAGCAAATGAAGGCAGAAATGGTTGAAAGTTGATGGCGTCGCTTTGAATGGTGCATACTGAATGCACAAAAAGTCTGGAGTTGTAATAAGTTTAAAAAAATGAAATGCATTTGTAACAGATGAGTTTAATTTCGTCAGAAACCTGAATACTTCGAAAGAGATTGTCCAGTTTGTAAACGAAGTGCATCCAGTTTTTTTCTTAACCCTCTCTACTTTTTTGAACAATCTATGTGGGTGAAATGATGATACCATGCCAAGTTTCAACTTTTTCAGAGTTCATTTGTAGTGCTTTTCAATTTCCAGGTCATTTAGTTCTCAAAACAAATCATTCAATGCATGAAAAATAGCAAATGAAGGCAGAAATGGTTGAAAGTTGATGGCGTCGCTTTGAATGGTGCATACCGAATGCACAAAAAGTCTGCAGTTGTGATAAGTTTAAAAAAATGAAATGCCTTTGTAACAGATGAGTTTAATTTCGTCAGAAACCTGAATACTTCGAAAGAGATTGTCCAGTTTGTAAACGAAGTGCATCCAGTTTTTGCCGTGACCCTCTCTACTTTTTTGAACAACCTATGTGGGTGAAATGATGATACCATGCCAAGTTTCAACTTTTTCAGAGTTCATTTGTAGTGCTTTTCAATTTCCAGGTCATTTAGTTCTCAAAACAAACCATTGAATGCATGAAAAATAGCAAATGAAGGCAGAAATGGTTGGAAGTTGATGGCGTCGCTTTGAATGGTGCGTACTGAATGCACAAAAAGTCTGGAGTTGTAATAAGTTTGAAAAAATGAAATGCCTTTGTAACAGATGAGTTTAATTTCGTCAGAAACCTGAATATTTCGAAAGAGATTGTCCAGTTTGTAAACGAAGTGCATCCAGTTTTTGCCGTAACCCTCTCTACTTTTTTGAACAATCTATGTGGGTGAAATGATGATACCATGCCAAGTTTCAACTTTTTCAGAGTTCATTTGTAGTGCTTTTCAATTTCCAGGTCATTTAGTTCTCAAAACAAATCATTCAATGCATGAAAAATAGCAAATGAAGGCATAAATGGTTGAAAGTTGATGGCGTCGCTTTGAATGGTGCATACCGAATGCACAAAATGTCCGGAGTTGTAATAAGTTTAAAAAAAATGAAATGCATTTGTAACAGATGAGTTTAATTTCGTCAGAAACCTGAATACTTCGAAAGAGATTGTCCAGTTTGTAAACGAAGTGCATCCAGTTTTTGCCGTAACCCTCTCTACTTTTTTGAACAATCTATGTGGGTGAAATGATGATACCATGCCAAGTTTCAACTTTTTCAGAGTTCATTTGTAGTGCTTTTCAATTTCCAGGTTATTTAGTTCTCAAAACAAATCATTGAATGCATGAAAAATAGCAAATGAAGGCAGAAATGGTTGAAAGTTGATGGCGTCGCTTTGAATGGTGCATACCGAATGCACAAAAAGTCTGAAGTTGTAATAAGTTTAAAAAATGAAATGCCTTTGTAACAGATGAGTTTAATTTCGTCAGAAACCTGAATACTTCGAAAGAGATTGTCCAGTTTGTAAACGAAGTGCATCCAGTTTTTTCCGTAACCCTCTCTACTTTTTTGAACAACCTATGTGGGTGAAATGATGATACCATGCCAAGTTTCAACTTTTTCAGAGTTCATTTGTAGTGCTTTTCAATTTCCAGGTCATTTAGTTCTCAAAACAAATCATTGAATGCATGAAAAATAGCAAATGGAGACAGAAATGGTTGAAAGTTGATGGCGTCGCTTTGAATGGTGCATACCGAATGCACAAAAAGTCTGAAGTTGTAATAAGTTTAAAAAATGAAATGCCTTTGTAACAGATGACTTTAATTTCGTCAGAAACCTGGATACTTCGAAAGAGATTGTCCAGTTTGTAAATGAAGTGCATCCAGTTTTTGCCGTAACCCTCTCTACTTTTTTGAACAATCTATGTGGGTGAAATGATGATACCATGCCAAGTTTCAACTTTTTCAGAGTTCATTTGTAGTGCTTTTCAATTTCCAGGTCATTTAGTTCTCAAAACAAATCATTGAATGCATGAAAAATATCAAATGAAGGCAGAAATGGTTGAAAGTTGATGGTGTCGCTTTGAATGGTGCATACTGAATGCACAAAATGTCTGGAGTTGTAATAAGTTTAAAAAAATGAAATGCCTTTGTAACAGATGAGTTTAATTTCGTCAGAAACCTGAATACTTCGAAAGAGATTGTCCAGTTTGTAAATGAAGTGCATCCAGTTTTTGTCGTGACCCTCTCTACTTTTTTGAACAATCTATGTGGGTGAAATGATGATACCATGCCAAGTTTCAACTTTTTCAGAGTTCATTTGTAGTGCTTTTCAATTTCCAGGTCATTTTGTTCTCAAAACAAATCATTGAATGCATGAAAAATAGCAAATGAAGGCAGAAATGGTTGAAAGTTGATGGCGTCGCTTTGAATGGTGCATAGTGAATGCACAAAAAGTCTGGAGTTGTAATAAGTTTAAAAAAATGAAATGCCTTTGTAACAGATGAGTTTAAATTCGTCAGAAACCTGAATACTTCGAAAGAAATTGTCCGGTTTGTAAACGAAGTGCATCCAGTTTTTGCCGTAACCCTCTCTACTTTTTTGAACAATCTATGTGGGTGAAATGATGATACCATGCCAAGTTTCAACTTTTTCAGAGTTCATTTGTAGTGCTTTTCAATTTCCAGGTCATTTAGTTCTCAAAACAAACCATTGAATGCATGAAAAATATCAAATGAAGGCAGAAATGGTTGAAAGTTGATGGCGTCGCTTTGAATGGTGCATACCGAATGCACAAAATGTCTGGAGTTGTAATAAGTTTAAAAAAATGAAATGCCTTTGTAACAGATGAGTTTAATTTCGTCAGAAACCTGAATACTTCGAAAGAGATTGTCCAGTTTGTAAACGAAGTGCATCCAGTTTTTGCCGTAACCCTCTCTACTTTTTTGAACAATCTATGTGGGTGAAATGATGATACCATGCCAAGTTTCAACTTTTTCAGAGTTCATTTGTAGTGCTTTTCAATTTCCAGGTCATTTAGTTCTCAAAACAAATCATTGAATGCATGAAAAATAGCAAATGAAGGCAGAAATGGTTGAAAGTTGATGGCGTCGCTTTGAATGGTGCATACTGAATGCACAAAAAGTCTGCAGTTGTAATAAGTTTAAAAAAATGAAATGCCTTTGTAACAGATGAGTTTAATTTCGTCAGAAACCTGAATACTTCGAAAGAGATTGTCCAGTTTGTAAACGAAGTGCATCCAGTTTTTGCCGTAACCCTCTCTACTTTTTTGAACAACCTATGTGGGTGAAATGATGATACCATGCCAAGTTTCAACTTTTTCAGAGTTCGTTTGTAGTGCTTTTCAATTTCCAGGTCATTTAGTTCTCAAAACAAATCATTGAATGCATGAAAAATATCAAATGAAGGCAGAAATGGTTGAAAGTTGATGGCGTCGCTTTGAATGGTGC